>NC_088182.1:3952793-4092793 GCF_028769735.1 Zonotrichia leucophrys gambelii | reverse complement strand
AGTAAGTGCAGAAGCAGCAGTGGGTCTAAATAAATCCTATTCCGGAGGATGTAACGGAATCACAGGTAGAAGAGTGGGTTTATTATTTGTTTTCAGGATATCTCTATCCAGTTTTCTTTTTAACCTTCTCTTCCTTAATACACTTAGTCTAATTATTTCCATCGAGACACGAGGAAGAAATTTCACTACAAATGGGTGACGATTAATATTACATTAGAAAAAAAAAATATTGCACTATTAAAATGAAAGCAGAGTTATACATTCAAGGCACATTTCAAACCGACACCCAAGGCTGACAGCCCTTCAAGAATCCCAGCTCACACATCTCAAAAGATTCTTCAATAACAGGGTTGGGTTTAAGCTTATATGTCAGGGCACAATGCAGCCCTTGTTTACCACCATATGGAGGTGCACACATAGAATCCTCCTAAAGTAAAGAAAGCAAAGGCTTAAAAGGCAGGAGTCAAGAGCCTCCCTTTTGACAAAAGTAGCCTATTTCGACAGCTGATTCCCTCCTTTAAAAGCACACAGCACACATAAAATAAATACAGGTCACAAAAATTAACAAATCATCATAACTGTCTAATACATCCTGGGCTGGCTGCGGAAAAACAAGATCATTTTGGATTTATATCTCTAAGTATGGGATTTCCTGGACAGCTAATATCCACAAACAATCAAACACAGAGGACCATGAGAAAGAAGCAACGTTATTTCAAATTTGAGCTGAGAGTCGTGATTTTTAAAGGGCTGAAACAGGAACTGGAGCTGAAATCTGAAGCAAGTAAATTCCTTTACTAGGCACTGATGGACACTGTTGTGTTTCTCTTGGCCTTGGTGAAGGCTTTTAGGTCACTGGGTTTGGGATATTACAGCAGACAAAAATCTTCAAACCACAGAAACTTCAAAAATGACAAATAACTGGAATCTCTCCCCCATGCTCAAAAAAAGAAAAAGCCCTAATGATAATTCTCTAAAAAGAGTCGAACCTTTTTATGAGACCTGTTGCCAATATTAGTGCCACCAAATGATCTCATCTTTCATTCTGGCTAAATTCCAACACACAATTTCATTAACCCAGGTACTGCAGGTGATAAAACTCATTTTTCCCTAAAGAGACAGCTAAAAAGTACCAGTTATACATTTATGAAGTACCAGCAATCAAAATTATGGATTTTCTAAAAGGTTTTTAACTACTTTTATTGAAAGGAAAATCGCTGTCTCAGACTTTTGTGACACTATTGCTAATAATAAATTTTACCATTTAGACATCGCAGTAATATGGTAGACAGTGTCAATAAAAGTATGAAACAAAGATGATCCCTGTCTTTTAAGGAATGCTTTCTGATTACACACCGGAAATTATAATGGGAAACATAAACTAAGTGCACCTTTAAGAGAGGAAAAAAGGGGATAATGCAAGGCGATGGACCTCGCTACATATATCTCATCAGCAGAAGTATTTAATATATATATGTGTGTGTGTGTAAAGCATGTATGAAAATAAAATAGAAATAAAGTTACAATATTGAAGTAAATATTAGAATAAATAATGACCTAATGACAATTGTTAATGACTGTTAATACATACACGATAAAATGCATGATAAGAATTAAAATAATAGGAAAAATAACAAAATAATGGAATAAATAGTACAAATTAAAATAATTTTTAAAAATCAATTAAAAATAATGAAATAGGAATTCAGGGGGTTATTTGGAGCTGGCCTGCTGCTCGGCTGCCCGGAGGGGCAGGAGCGGGGCCGTGTCGCGGCTGCCGCTGCTCCCGGGGATGCTCCCGGAGCCTCTCCCGCTCCAGCAGCATTCCCGGGAGCACTAGAGGGCACTGTGGGATTTGGGCCACCCCGGCCTCCGCCGCCGCGGGGGTCCCGAGCCCCAGCCCGGCCCGGCGGAGGCTCGGGGGCTGTGGAAGCAGCGGGAGCGGGCCCCGGAGCGGGCCCGTCCTCAGGCCTGCCGGGCTCGGCACCGGCGGCTGCCGGCGGGCGCGGCCGGGTCCCCCCGCACGGGACGGGGCCGCGATCCCGCAGCTTCCCCCTGGCCGGGGGGGTCCCGCCGGCCCTACAGAAACCCGAAACACCCAACCGGAGCCCGGCCTCTCCCTGCCCTCGCTGCCTGTGCGATTAAACAGTCCGCGCCGTGCGGATGATTTCAGTGCACAACGCTCTGCCATGCAAAACGAGCGCAATTAATGCCTTTGAAACAATTTATGATTTCCGGCCTACTTCAACATGTATTAGCATATACCTGGTTTCTTTAATATACACTTTGTTTTTCCAAAACCACAAACATAGTTGCTGGAATTTCATGTGGAAGTGCTTAAGGGGTTGAAAGTTAACACCTTTGTGAGCCGAGCAGTCTCACAGTTGCTGCTAAACAAAAGCCTCTTTGTAGAAGCTTTCTCGAAATGTTTTCTTAACATGTTCCAAGTAGTTTTAGGCAGGCAACTAAAGTAAACAAGATGTTACCATGATAAAAACACTTGTGAAAACATTACAGAGTGCACTTAGTAGTTTCTTTCACATAAACTCCCCTTCGTTTCATCAAAGTTAAATGCACATGAAGCAGATTACCAGCATCACTGCAACACGGGACTGCCACATCTCTCCAAAGGTCTATGTCCTTTCTTTTAAAGAATATATTTGATTTAAAAATGCTACAGCCAGGATTAAGCACGTCTAAGCCACAATCAAATTATAGGGGGGAAAAAAAGGGAGGGGTGAGGAATAATAAAACCCTATTCAGTCTTCTGAATTTTTTGCCCTGCCTACCCTGCTGAATAAACCACCCTCCCTCTCCAGCCGGGATTTCCTGAACAACTTGCTGCATAAGGGGTATATATTCCTATCTTCCACGGTCTTTAAACACATGCAAATGAAATCAAGGATATAGTCAATTTTGCAGGAAAGTCGCTCTGTGCTACTAATTGCTCCTTTCCCGCCTGCGAGAGGGCCCTGGTTAACAGGCCAGACACGTGTGCACCCTCAGCCCTCACCTTGCTCCCTGCAGCCCGGCAGAGGCCACGGGGTCACCGCCCTGAGACTGGACTTGTTTTTGTTTTCAGGCTCAGGGAGCCTTCTGGAGCATGCAGGGTGCTGCTGTTTCATTAGGCAGAGCAGCAGCCCCTGCTGCTATCAGTTAGCTCCAACTGATACCGCATCACATGATAACCAATGGCTGATGGATTCAAAACAGAAGCACGACACAGCGACTTGCTAAAACTGCAACTTATTTCAAAAAGAAACGGGGAAATAAATGCGTACAATAGCCCGTGTATCTGCTGGTTCTGATAAGCATCCTCCTGTTGGCTGTGAGTGAAAGACAACTAGGATCGTTATTTGTACAGTATTTATCTTTGAAATCAAGGGCCCTGTGGTGTACCTCACCTTGGGAACAAACACTACAGAATGATCACAGAAGAGTGTCAAATCTCTGGTTTTGATTTACCAACAGTTATGATATTTCTTCCTCAGGAGGAAAAGAAATGAACCATGTTTTAGACCTGCGAGTCCTTTTTTCTCCCTTAACTGAAGCATCATTTTATTGGCATACAGGGCCTTCATTCCACATACAACTTCTCTTTGCCTTTTCACAAGGTAAGTGAAATTAAGCAATACTCGATACACAGGCTGTATTTCACTTGGTAAACAAGAGCTTTTCCCTTGAGGGGGCCATCAAAAGAGTGTCACAGATTACACAAGTATCAGAAAGAAACTTCAACCATCTACCTGTTATCTTTTCATTGAGTAATGAATTCTGATAAATGGCAACATAATTTTAAGGACAGATGCTCCACAGGAGACATGGAAGGCTACAGTATTTTATGAAGCAACACTCACTTCTTAACAGTGTCAATACACTGCTCAGGGACATCCATTTCTGCATTTGTTCTGGGTTAAATATCACTCTGAACAGTAAGACTTTGGACACTGCAGCATTTCGATGAGAAAATTTAGGTGATACGTTTAGAAAGCTCACACAAAATATTTCTGTTGAAAGCTTTCAATGGAGACAAAAGCTAGACTGATAGTGAAAAAACTAGAACTGATGGAGCAGCTTCAAGTCCAGCCTGGGCTGGTGACAGTTTGCAGGTTATTCCTAATTACTGACTGCTGCAAGTCATCCCCTCCAGGTGAACTGGTGGACTGGATCTATGTACTGAAACACCTCCAACATACCATATAAAAAGCCAGCCCTGCCTCTACCCATGCTTGTGATTAAGAGCTGTGTTTTCTATGCATGGCCACCTCAAGCAGACCACTCAAGATTCCTATGGAATCTTCCTGAAAGCAGCTGCTCTCACCTGGAACACAGGACTAGCACAGGAAGCAAAGGTGGCACAATCTGACCACACACTTTATTCTGCTATCTAAGGCTACCACAGCACCTTTCCCTTGCACTTACAGCAGTAAATTGAGAATTGTTTTAGAGGTCTAAATGCTATAGTATGGCATATGAATATGAATGAACTGGCAAGTATGGCAAGATTAGCATTTATTTCACTTAAGTGAACAACAGGATGAATTACAAGGAATGAGGCCACCCTTCATGGAAATTTATGACTAGCACCTTCTTATTTTGTAATCCTCTTGTAATGAGAACCTTCTCATTACTGTACCATTCCTCACTTGTAATATATGTTTATAGTAGGACCAGCGCCGCTCCTACGAACTCAGGAGGGTTTTGCCAGTGGAACCACAACTGGTCCATTCTGTTCTGAGAGCAAAACCCTATCTGTATCATCTAACATCACCCAGCAAACATTCTCTGCTTGCTTTTGCCCCTCCCTCCCTCACATAAAAATCCAGGGAACCGCCCCAGAAACAGCAGGTAAAGCTGAACCTTTTGCGAGTAAGTCTACTTATTCATCCTGAAGAACTTCATGTATTTATGTAGACTAACTTCACGAGATGACTACTCTAAATGGGAGAAAAACTTGTCCCTCTGTGCATTTAAATCACAAATATTGCCTGAGTGGCAGGTCTTTAGTGATCTTACAACTGACCAGCCACAGAACTTGAGCCAAGATCAGGGACAAACCTTCAGCAACCTGGATGCACCCACAGCATGTGTGTACCTGGTGTCCTACCCAGACAAAGAACTCTTTTGTGATGGGAACAGGGGTGAGGTTGATGGTTTAGTTGTGGAGCAGCCATGTGTAAGCTATTAGGGCTCTGAGGACCTTCCCTGCATCGGGATGCACGCACTACCACACACTAGTCCATAATGCACTGTTTATGCAACGTGTAAAATTGTGTTCTTTGGCAGCAAGGAAAAGGTCTGCAGCAAACTGCAGGGGCCCAATTAATATAATTATAGTTTATTTTTAGTAGTGTAGACTTTGTTCATTAGTTACTTATTTGACATAAATTAAATTTCACGTGATGTTCTGCAATTCTCTGTTCAATTATGGAGTTAATTTAAGACTAGATTTCTAAATTAAAGTGAAATCAAGGTTAAAACAAGGTTTTATTATTTACATGATCGATACTGCAACTTAAAAATTATTTAAATAAAATAAAGAAAAAAAAAGCTGCGGAACTGCAAACGCTATTTTATAGCAATACACTGAACAAGACCATAATTTCCCCATGGGGCTAATTTACTATCCCCTGTTAAAACGTTCTTGAGCCTGATCCAAAAGCCACTGAAGTGAAAGGGAGCTCTCTGTTGACTTCAATGGGCTTTGCATCAGGCCCAGGGTGAGTGACAGCACACAGGATTTCAGGGCATGCTTTCTGTACAATGCAAGTGCCAAAAAAACCATCCTTACTTTAGGAAGGACTGGAAGTCTTCGCACACTGCTTCACAGCCCGGCCATTTGCATACGCCGTGTCCGTACAGCGGGTGGCTGTGCGAGTGCTCCTCGTGGGGTAAACTGCAGTGAGAAAGAGAACAGACAACAAGTGCTGTAAACTGAAGGTGCTGCAACAATTCATCCCCACAAAGACTCCTCAAGAGCAGCAACCACCAGATCCTGAAGCATCCCCAACATCTCACGGTACCCGCCTGATTCTTGCCCATGGTTTTTCAAAACAGAATTAAATGCCATTTGCAGTGTGAAACATGTGTCATTCTTACTTAGCTATCCTCCTACATTTCATTCATTAATTAAGAGGTTTGTAAAGAATTTAAATTAACATGGACGGGGGAGAAATCATTTGACAGACCTGCTTAATATCCTGCTTGATATTTTGCTAAAAAATTTATGAACATTGCATATTTACAACTCAACTTCATCGAGAAGTCATCTCCATACAGCAGTGTCCCATTACACCACAACACAGCTGGACCTGAGGCTTCCCTCATGGCTACAGAAAGGAAAAGCATCAAATTTGCAGCCTTGGCTTTCCCACCATGTTATTTATTTACTGGGTTGGGGTTTTTTCTGGTTGTATTTTTTCCTTCTCCTTACAGGCTGTTTCACTGCACAAATACAGCCTCCTTACATCCCAAGAAAGAAGATTTGAGATGTATTTTCACATGCCAAATTCCCCATAAAGAAGAAGGGGCATGCAATCAAAGGATTCCTCAGCACGAGGGGTTAGTGGGGGCTATTAACCTCGCCTAAGATTGGGCAGGAACGTCACAGAGCCTCCTAACTACTGAACCCAGGGTTAAAGCAAAAAATTCATATGAGCACTAAGGGGTTAATCCTTCAGCGGGATTCCAATCAATACGTAATGATTTGGCTGCACTGATCCAAGTCATGAGACTCTTTGATCCAGGCCATGTGGTGCTCAGGGAAATGTATCTGTTGCACTCACTGATGAACCATATTCTAAAATATCTTCTTTATTCGACTTCTGCATGGAAACTTCCTAAGGAAAGGAATTATTTTTTGCAACAATCTCCATAACCTTAGATGACTTTAAAAGCAAAATGTCAAAATAATATTGAAATCTCTATTTTATGCTCACACATGTATGTATTTTTCATGGCAAATCTTTTTGCTACAGTATGTCTGTGCTGTATTATGGACTTCAAACATACACAAAGGATATGAACACATACCAGCATCTAGGTGTGGCTTTTATGACTTACTTCATCCTGGATTACAGGTAACGTTATGGATAAATGCCTACTTTTTGTCATTTTACTTTTACACACACCTGGAAATGCTGTTTATTTTTCTTCTCTAATATTACCTGTCTGTGCACTCTGACAAAACTGTGTTCTTGTATTATTTCACATGCACTGGGTAGCCAGATCCCTGTAAATACATTCTTGAGATGTCGTCCCAAACACAAACTAGTTGGAAGAGAAATTCCTGCCCAGATTATGCCATTTTGACTTTAAGCTCAATGAAAATCTGAAGATTACTGAAGGTGTCTTAAAAAACTATTTTACATTGAAAAAATAATTTTAAAAGTACTGACTAGAAAATGTATTATGAGTTTTACATGCATCTAGTTAATCTAATTAATTATTTCATTAATATCCTTTTTTGGTTGTTTACAAATAGTTCTTCAAGCATAAATATATATATGTGCAAGGTAATTTCCTAAAAAAACCAACAGTAGGTGAAGAGCCTTACAAAGGCCTTCTCTATGTACAAATACTAGACTGGTTTAACTGAATTAGTCTTTTAAGAAATGTTTGAGTGAGGAGAATCTCTGTAAAGTTTTTCAAAGAACTAACGAACCAATGCATTATTTGCAAGGAAATTTAAAAAAATCCTAAGCCACGCATTTCCTCAGCTAAGGAAGGAAGAGGCAGAATGGCTGAAGAACATCATGCACCCAAGCCAAAGAGGCATATGGTCAAACATCCTCTATATGCATCTGAAAATTCAGAAAATAATGGGGTTTATCATCTGTTTCTATACCTGGATACAGCAAAGGGTGAGACAGGAGGCTTTCATGTTAACACTCCATTAAAGTCCATAAAGACTACATATGAGAGTTATGATTTCAGTGTGTTTGGAAGAACAAAAAAAGGAAAAAAAAAAAAGAAAAAAGCAGTGAAGCAGTGTATGAATCTGCCCAGTGCACGTTACCCACACACTGGGACTTGTGATGGCCAAGTAAGGAGTCAGTCCCCCATGGGGTTTAAGCACTGTAAATCTCATTATAATATCAACAGGAGTCACATGGCTTAAACCCCCAGCAGGGATTTTTAAAGTTTCTCTGTGAGAGCCTAAAGGCCATGGCCAAGTCAACGGAAAGAGCCCTACCGAGATTTATATTTATTTTTTAAATCCAAGTGCAAATCTCTTTTCTTTCCAGGGAACTTGCACAAGACAAGACAAACTATGCAGGACGTGACACCCTGGTATTGTGTCCAAAGAAAATGATGGAATGACCAAGACAGTATCAAACTCTAAATGATGCTCAGGATGTCAAAGGCTCGTGCTGTCAATAACCATAAAGGCTGGTGCTGACTGTAAATGGGAACTTAAAAGGTCACTTTGCTAACTCGATGCCACGCGTAACACGCTTAACACCTACACAGAGCTTCCACTGCCATTCAACCAAGAAGAGGAACTTCAACTTACCAAAAATAAGACATTTCAAAGAGAAAAAAAAACCCCTCACTCCTGCAAGACAAACGCCAGCCCTCTCTGCAGGCACTGTGCCATTCCGAAGGCACCAACTCCCATCCTGCCTGGGGGGATTTCAGCCATGCCTTTCGGTGACCTTTATGTGTCAGTATCAGATTACTGCTATTTTATCCATCCCACTTTTGAAGATATTATAGATTGCCACTTGTTCCCTGATAGAGCCTGAAGAAGCACCTCAAAACAAAACAAAGAGCGGGTTTATACAGAGGCGGATGTAACGCACAAAGGATACAGCCAGGGGAAATGAATGGAGAACTCTGCTGAACTGATCTAAGTACTCACTTTGTTTGGGCAAACAGAGGTGGAACAAGATGATTTTAATCCGGTACATAAATAAACAGCTTTGTGAGCACGATGCAAACCTATAATCTGAAATTGTTCACTGATAGTTTGCACGCAAGCACAGCTTCTGTAATCTGGATGCATCCTCAGTCTCGGAGACAGACTTTTAGAAGATCTGAGCATTGGCAAGCAGAAGCAAGTTTTAGGTCTGTTTGATTTCTAATGACACATTAGAGTAGGTGTTTGTTTCTGTCACTCTCTCCTTCCCAGGAATGCATATTCATGGTCGGGTACTGGTGATGCAACACTAGTTAGTGGAAATCATTTTATAACAAGACATAATTTTCAAAGTACTGAAAGAATAAATGACGTAAATTCAAGACAACGTGGGGTTTCTTTCTCTTCATAAGGTACTTGCATAAAAAGTAGTTAATACAATAGAATTACATCCAAATAATGCAATAGTGATGCATTATTACATTGAACTACAAGCAAAGAACACTCTGGCAAGTGAAATGTCTTGCGTAAGTCACCTATTAATGACTTAAAAGAGAATAACAAAATCCATGTATGAGACTGAAAACTGTGTAAGTGTCCACTTATTTTCTGCTGCTTCCAGCTTTGTTTCCAGTACAGAGGGGAAGGGAAAAGGGACAGGCACTTCCACAGCTTGTCTAGGCTTGCTGGATAGAGGAGAGGAAATTTAACCTCTTCCTTCTTCCCCCTACACTGCCCCATAACCCCAAGGGTCTCCAGAGGGTCTGGTAGCAACTTCACCTCCCATTCCTACAGGGATGGCTGTACTTGCACACCCACTCCTGCCAGCCACTCACCTTTTGGAATACACCTGCTGTGCTACAGCACCCTGGAAGAACCACACTCTGGGACACAACAGCACAGGAGACAGAGACACCAGAGATAGCCAAGTGCTGATGGAGAGTAAATATGACACCCCAAAGTGAGATGGGTATGCTGGGTATTGGGGAAAGCAGTGACCAAAACCCCAGCAGGAAAGCTCCCTGTTCTTTAAATGGTTTCATTCAACCCTTATTTATTAACCACTGGGAACTCTGTTTATATACCCACCAGCTAAGAAGTCATAGGTAGATACAAAATCCAGCTAAGCAGAAGCCTCAGTGTCTGTGCTTCTGCCACACAGTGGACCATATTTTAAATATTCATGATGCTGACATACTTCGTAATTCCACTCTCTTTCTTCCACATCTGCTTGGGCCAATGATCTTTGCCAAAACACTGGGGGAAGTCAGTGATGTAGAGAAGCATCCCTGACTTTCTATTACATTTATGAAGCATCTGCTCACGTTCTAACAGAGCTCAGAACATGCCTGAGCCACCTGCACGCTGAAAAATCAATACCACGTCTCCTGCTTTCCTCCTGCAAGGAGCTGGAGCACAGCACGCTCAGAAAGTGCAGAACTGCCTTTTTAATTTTACTTTATTCCTCAGGGTCATTGGGAAGTGACCTCATCTTTGCCAGCTGCCATGAAACTGATATCTGTGTAGAGCCCAGGCAGGAGCATGGGGCTCTGTCTCACACCACATTCCCCCTCTCTCTGATTTAAATGGCACAGCCATTGAGACAAAATGCCACAATTTTGGTCCTGTACAGGAGAAGGAGGCACACACCTGGGCAGCAACACGGCTCTCCCCAAGTTGTGACTGCCTGGTGAGCTCTAAAGCTCATCAGAAGGCACTGAAAGAGTAAGGCTGCCGAAAAAGTCACAATTTTCTGAGTCAGAAACACTCACCGTAACTGATTTTAAAATGAAACGGAAGAAGTAATGATTAAATCATTGTACAAACTGTGCTCAAGTGCAAGTTCCTGCCTTCACGAGAGAATCAACCGAACACAGATGCAAAAATGTGTTTTGCAGTGAAGCTCCACCGGTGAAAATCCCTTCAAATTCTTAGTAAGGTGGCACAGCACCTCTTTCCTCTTTAAACTGTGAATTAAAAAAAACCCCAACCAATAACTAAAAAAAAACCCAAAAAACCAACTTCTAGATACTCATGCTCCTGTCCAAGCCTCAGAAACAGCCCAGGAAGCAGATATGTGATCTAAACGGGGCTGTCTGGGCAGGGTGATGCCTCCCTATCACTGGATAAAGCTTAACAGAAAGTCATGAGCCTGCAGGAGAGCTGGAATTTGATGTGAGTGGTCAGTGACAGTTCTTTCTACAACTGACTTGCAAAATTTTGGATGCTTTGTAGAGGAGCACTTCTCCTCTTCCTCACTACTTTAGTCCACGTCCAGACCTAGGACTAGAAGCAGCTCATGTTTTACATCAAGCCCTATTGGAAGTAACAAGAGGTTATATTACATTTTAAATGACTACACCAATTTAAGACAAATCAAGTTAAAACTGCAGCCCACAGGCTGAAATCCTTTCCTAATCGGTGTGCACTAACTTGTGTACTCCTGAAGCATAAGAAGGGAAACAGCAGTGCTGTTGTAACACGAGGCCACCTCTGCATCCCAAATCACTGCTCCCTATTTATCCCTCTTGTGGCACTATTCTCTAAATTCCCATTCTGCAAGGAGAACACTGGGGAATCGGCAGCAAGACTAAAACAAAATCTGGCTGACATTCCCCTTCCCTTCTACCCCCACTCTCACTGCAAAGAGCAGAACCAGACTGGATAATTATAAGCATCATCCTCTGGTTTTGATCTATCCACTGATGGTTTGGATTATTAATCAACATTATGACCCTCCAGCACTCTAACACATTCTCCTTCCAGTGGCAGCCCCTCTTCCAGCCCTGCAGGAAAACTGCCACAGGGCCTGGACAGTCACTGCCCTACATCCCTTCCTTGGAGAAATTAAATGTATTTCTACAGCATTTAAAAGAAATGGCCATTGCAAAAAATTCATCATTTATCTCCAGTACAAATTCCACTCCTGCATTTGAATTAACGAGTTTCTCTATGATTTAAAACTCTTATTTTTTTATTTCAACCTTGTGCCTAGGTACTGTGGTGAAAAGTACATCAAATATACCCAGACACACATGATTTGAAACGCTGGATTTTAAATTCCAGCACTGCTAACTAATGAGAACAATTTTTTCCTTCTTCTTCTTTGTAGCATCACTTCATGTACTTACATACCATAATCATATCCTCCTAGAGCCTCTATTTTTCCAGGGTGTAGATCTTTAATTCCCTTTAATCTGTCTTCATAGCCTATTCCCTCCAACTCCTTTATCATCCTAGCTGCTCTCCTCTATATTTGCTCCAGCTTCCCTTTATCCTTTCTGCAAGAGAGTGGCCAATTTTACATCACACTCAATGTGGTTTAACTGGTTCTGCATAAAGTAGAACAGGAAAAAAAAAAGGACTCGGATGCAACATGCATGTTTATGCCTCCCATGACTGCATTTACCTTTTTGACTAAGACATGGCACAGAGTGTCCCACCTTAATTTCTCAACCCCGATTATGCCTCAGCCATTTCCCACACAGCCGATGCTGAGCAGCTGACGTGTCATGTCAAACCCGGAATTTGGAATTTTGATTTCCTAGCTGGGCTACTTTCTGCTTATCCCTGCTAAATCTCATTTTATTCCTCTCTGAACAGTCTCCTAATTTATTCAGATTAAAACGGATTGATTCAGTATCTTAGTTTAATTAGGAAAAAAATGTGATCCAACCACTTTCTTGGGTTTTGTGGGGCTGGGGGGATGTTCTTCGGGTTTTTTTTTCAGTTTGGGGTTTTTTTTTTAACACTGACTTTTAGCACAGCTATCCCATCCCTCTAACACACCCAATTCGCATGGCAGAGGGAGGTGGCAATGGCAAAGCTTTGGCCCCAATTCAGCAACCCTTTTAAGAACACACACAAGTGTAAAAACACAGGATTAGACCTTGGACTTCACCGAGATGGAGGTGTAAAATTACCAATGAACATACATACTTCGTAAAAAGATCCTGTTTGCCAACCTTATTTTACTGTAATTTATATTCTGTTGTAACATTCGAACTTATAGTAAAAGAAAACACTGAGAAACAAGATCTGTACTTGTTCAACAAAATTCTATTCTGTTACATTTAGAGTTGAGGCGAGTCTTCCACTCTTATATAAACCGGCGATACGTCAACAAATATGATTAACAGGGATTATTCACGTCAGTATTTTTCACCCCTGTCCCACAGGCACAACAAAACCTGCGCAGAAGGTGACTGTCACATCACACACAGCCTGGCAGCTTGCTGGGGGGGCCCTCGCCCACCCCACACCCCTGCAGCAGCAGCAAAGTGCCCTTGGGGAAATGTTTATAAAAATATAATTAAGATAAATAATGATTCCAAGGGAGAAGTACAGCTAGAGCACTGCATTCGCTCTGCCGCATGCTCTCCCCTTGGAAGAATGCTGTTTGGAAAAGCACTAAAATGCAGAGGACACAAGCCTGCTTCCCCAGGGAAGCGTGCTGAATCATACAGGTAGTGTAAATATCATATGCTGCTGCAGGTGCTAGGCGGTCTATTTGTTTGTGTTTACTAAAAGGCATAACAAATAGTCCCACTAAAACAGAACAACACTTGGCAATGGACTGATAGGTACCAGAGCAGCCACAAATCACATTCATGCAGCTAGATCTGAACTGCTGGGCAATACTAGAGCTTTGCCCTGCTTTTTGGGAGGGCCTCTGTGCCATGATTTGCCCCTCTCAGAGCACAGAGAAGCTCAGCATCCTGTCTGAGCATCCCACACCCAGGGAAAAAACCATACAACAGTGGGAAAGAAAGCCAGAAAAAGACAAGAAATACAGAACAGACTTGCATGACATACACGGCCAGCTAACATCGTTTACAGCTTTGCAACTTCTGAGTTAATTCACAGTATAAACAACAAGGAAAATGTTTCTTCCGAGCAAGACTTCCTGTAAACTGTTCATTAGAGCGCGCGGAGCGCAGGGCTGTGCACCTGCTGATTAACCATGCGCTCCAAGAATAAACACAAACCCCAGCCAGCCAGATTGTTCTGGAATTTGCTCTGAGCTGATTTTTCTTCCCCCATGTTATAAATTGGATTCTACAATAAAACAAACAGCAGAACATAGGTTGCCGAGAGTTAAAATCTACTTTTTACACTACATTGACCACAGCACCCACAGGCACAGCTACAATGTCTTTCTATGAATGGGACAGATTGCCATATGGATGCAGACACTGAACAAGCTGTACAACTCCTGGCGACAAGTGCCTAGGGGACTGTCCTATATTAGCACCACCTGTGCTGTGGAAATTGTGCTCTGTGTATGAAATGGTATTTAAGGGCCCATCGTGATGTTATTTTTGAGTATACACAAAAAGGAAAATTACAGTTAAAAAGAATTTGCTGGCTAGCGGATCTGTTGCTCAGTTCCCGGGATCATCTCCCAAAGGAATAGCTCTCCTCTTTATTCATGCAGCCCAAAATGACAAGCTGTAACACATATTAGCAGTTTCCCTGCCTGGGCTTATACCATCCTTTTAATGACAAGAATCTACTTTATAATATACATATGTTTTCCTGATCACACAGAAGAAATTACAGGCCTCCTACCTTACCACTACCAGCTATACAGAAAAACACCCCATGGCATTTCACAAACGTTGCTCCAGCAGCAAGCAATGCAATATGAATTTTCCTTGGGCTCCTTCCCCCAACCCTCACTGTGCAGCAGGTAGAACCACAAATCCCAATTACCAAATTTAAATGTGCATCTCGCTACTTTGAAAATACAACTGTGTCTGCCTGACAAAAATAGAGCTCCAGATTAGCACAAGATGTTGAAGGAGTGAGGAGAAGGGAAAAGCACGGAAGAGAGGTTTGAGCAGTACCTAGCTGCTCTACAAAAAGAGATTTCCCCCTCTCCAAACTGCAAGAAAAAAAAAAAAAAGATGCCAAGAAAAAGTAAAGTAAAACAAATTGAATTAAAGAAAAACAGTTGTAAAGTGAACATTACAACCTGGGAAAAATGATGTCATTTTATTGAGAAACTAATTTTTTTTTCCATTAAACCACAGTGAAACGGATAAAGTTTATACAGCTTAATGGTGGAGTTTTACTTTAAATGCTGCTCAATATCTTAGCAGTACGATATAACATGATATAACAGCTGTCATACTAACTGCTCCATTTTTATTGAGCAGCACAGAAAATAGTCACACAAAAGTCACCTAAGTCCCCTACTTCTACAGCCCTTTCAAGGGTGTTTCTGTTCTCAGATTGTGCTATATATGTTAAAAAAATAACACAGCTCTTTATCAGCTCCCTGCTCAGCTCCTCAGGACAATCAGACCTGACCAAATTCTGAGAAAGGACAACTTGCACATAGGAGGAAATAAAAAGAAACAGAAATCCACAGGGCAGTAAACGAAAACCAGGTCCCTTTTTAAGAGTACTACATAAACACCTCTAATAAAAGAAGAGGACAAATTTTCATTGGACTTTTAAGTATTTAGACAGGAATGTTTTAGTAAAAGTTTAACTGCAAAGTGCATGCAATTAACAGAAAGCCATCAGCTATTTCTCTGGTATGTAAAAATAGCATTAAGCTGTATTAAATGCACGTGTAAGTATCTCAGTTGCAAGAAAAGGGAGGAGATATGCAAAGCACTCAGATATCAAACAATGATCTGTTGGCCAGATGGAGGAATAAAACAATACATATGCTAAAATTTGGAAGAGTTCTGTTAGGCGTCTGCCAAGGCTCACCCAATCTATTTTAAGTGCTTTTTGATACATTAGCTTAGTGTTTGGAGTTGTACAACCGATGGTTATTACACAGGACCAGAGAGAAGTGAAAGGCTGGCGTGCAGGAGCTCCCTGATGCTGGGGCAGCTTCCCAAGCATCAAACCCAGCACCCTGCTCCAGCCAGGGGCCACATCAAACATTCACAGCCTGGTTAACTTAGCATCTTTCCTAGGGAAAAGCAAGTGAAATAAGCTGCTTTTAGCTCAGTGCAGGAATTCCCTGAGAAGCTGCTGAAGGAGCTCCTGGGCAGAGCGAGGAGCAAGTGGAATTGTACAACTGATTTAGCACCGCGGCAGACGGTGGGTGCGGGCGACGCACAGGAGGCTCCACACCCGCATCTGAAAAGCACGAACAATAAAAAGTGCCTGATAAGGCTTAAAACTGAAGATTAACAGCCCCAGGTCTGAGTCACAGCCGGTGTTTTTTCAAAGCTGATTACAGAAGAGTGACTCAGAGGGAAGCCTTCAGTAACTGGTGGCATTTCTTTGGCAGGGGAGTGAGTACCAAGGGATCGGACACTGGCACACTTTGGGCTGTACCTGCACAGAATACATGGAGATGGCCAGGCTGGGGCCCTGCTGTCACAGTGTCATTGTCACCAACAGCCCAAGCAGCTCCACAGCCATTCCAGGTGCAATGAGAAGGACAGCAGCCATGTGGAAAGCAGGATTGTTTATCAGACACCCAGCTGGGCCATCCAGGCTCAAGTCTCCCACTCCAACCTGGCTCCACAGCAAGGAAGGAGGCACCTGAGCTGCTCAGACCACAGGTAAGAGCACAAAGGTCATGATGGGGTTTGAGTACATGGAGCAGCTAAATACCTCCTGGGAGGAAAAGGTCTAGGAACACCTATTTCTTAAGGAAGAATGGGTCTGAGGCAACCTAATCTAACACAACTCTGCTGATGGTGAAAAATAATGACCTAAAATCAGCTGTAGGGAGCAAGTGAGGGGAGCTGACACGGCTGAGCAGATCTGATGCTGGCACCAGTGCAGAATGAATGCCAGGGACTAAGTGGAGAGGCTGGCCAAGAGAGGATGGGGCCCTGGGAGCATATGGACTGCAGGCTGAACTGTTTCATCCCGAGCATTAATAATGGACCCAAGTCTGTAATTCTTAATTGTGCTGAATCCTAATGCCCTCATCTAAAGGCCTTGGGATTTTGATGGAGGATCAGCTGGCATGGAAGATAACAACAGTAAAGCATGAGGCATTAGGCCTAAGCAGCAGATCAATGGTCTGCCATGCCATTCCTCACTTCCCTTCAGAGCCTTCTCCAGACCCTGTCCTCCTGCCATGCTGGCAAGAAAAAGCAATTTTAAAATCCCCTTGTTTATCCCATCTATTTTTCCTATGAGATGGCTGCTTGCTTATGTGGAAGGCCAAGACTCAAGTGTATATGGAAAGGGTATAAGGGCAATGAGGGGAAGAGATGGGACTGCTGGCAGATGGAGAAAGGTCTCTTGGACACAAAGCCTTTAACTGCAACTCTTCACCTTACTTCTGGTAAACAACAGATGCACTTCTTAAATTATCAGGTCTGGACCTTCATTAACTCACTTGTTTATGTCCAGCCTGCACCATCCTGGCTCTGCTGCAGTCAGTGCAGGATGGTACCAGGGGATGGGACCAGCACAGCTCCACTGCACCCCCAGACCTCCCAGTTCAAGCCCAAACTGGAGCAATCTCTGCCCACTGCAAAGCACTGATGAATTCTGCCCTGTTCTGGTTTCCAAACCTACCCACATGGGGAATATTCCCAAGCATGCAGGTTTCAAGATGCCCACTGTTAACCAGGTTCTACAGTCAGTAGCCACTTGAAGTGACCAGGCCTCCCCCTGCTTTGTTTTGGGGCTTTTCTTAAGAAAATAATCAAGTTTCTCCCAAATAAGATGCAGTGGAACAAGATGGAAAGTGGGTACTGTCCCTGACATTTCTAAGCACAGCAGATGTACTTAACTGGCTCCTGTTATTTATTTATTTACTTCTGTAGAGAAAAACTGCTTGTTATTGAAGAAACCCAAATGCTGATAAGATGATGAGAGGTTTGCATGCTGGTTGATGGTCTCACTTTCCCTTATCCTGAATGAATACAAGTATCTATAACTAAATATTTCCCTTAGGGTACTGATGACTGAGGTATGTTTATTGCATTGAGTGAATTTATATATATAATCAGCACAATAAACATTATTAAATTGTCTGAGTAAAATCAAAGCATGAAACACACAGTCAGTGCTGAATTCTAATGATGCTGAATGCCCATGATTGCATGGGGAAAGGATCTTAACAAGCCTTGATTTGAGCTTTGGCATCCGCCTCACAAATCACACGAAATGTTCCCTCTTTAATAGTGCTGAATATTGATAAATGTCTCTGCACGGCACAACAGGGAAGTTGGTCTCTATTGGCAATCTTTACCAAAGTGTGTTTTTTCCTTCTCTACACTCAAGGGTTTACCCTGAATGATTTAATTATAATTTTCCTTGTGTAAGACAAATTAAAGAGGAGAGTAGGAGTGTCATGCCAAAGCAGATTATTTATCTCCTTAACAGATTGCTGTGCACCAAACCCCAGAGCTGCTGCTGCTGCTACTTACAGAAACTGGGCGAAATGTGGGACAAAAGCATAGATGTAATATACATTTAAAGCCCAAATGAATGAAAGCATTAACCCATTATTTATGGCTGGAATTGTTTCATTCCCAGGGAAGCCATACACACAGAGCATGCAGAAGCCAAGTGCAGCAGCAGTGTTCTCTGGCCCAGGAGAGAGGGTGCCTCCTGCTTTTGAACGGATTTTTGCTTTTTGGATGTCCCGAGTGACTCTGGCCATCTACCTGCTGCTTGCTTTTTAGTCACAAAGGAGAAATTTTGCTGTCACTGGGCCCCAAGGACAGCAGCCCCACAGTGTCACCAGTGTCACCAGAGCTGTGTCCCTGCAGCCTGTGCAGAAGCCCAGCCTGGGCTGGCGGCACGGCGACGCGTGGGCACGCCGGCAGCCAATGACTACTGCTCCTGCTATTTTAAACCCCTTGTTTATAACCAGAATGTGTTTTTACCCAAGATACAGAGCAGATCTGCTGCTCGCCTGCTGATTCTAACACAGGTGCCTCCTGTCTCGCAGGTCTGGAGCAGCCTGGCAACCTGACCTGTGGGATCAGGAACCCCCCAAACACAGCGTGAACTATCCCAGTGACATGTGCCAGAGATGACAGTGATGATAGTAACTCCCACACAACCAACCTGCCTCCTGCAGCCCACTCCTTCTCAAAAGCCCAAGAGAAAGGGGTTGAAAACAGCTTTACAGCACACCCTAAAAGTTAATGTTACCTGTATATGATTATTTATGGCTGCTGGGCAGTCGTTATGATGTGGCTGTGCTTAACTTTTAGGACACTTGCAGATTTTACTATGTGCTTTTTATTGTTGGTTAAATCTAAATAAATAGCTCTTGCTTGTATCAGATCAGAGCTAACATAAGGTTAGCACAGAACGTGCAGGAATGAGGGGAAACCCACAAGTCAAAAACCCTCCCTGGCCAGCCCAGGCTGTGACTTATGTGAGGGGAGGTGGAAGGGCTGATTCCTCCCTGGTGAGCCCTTGCCACAGCCCCATCTGACCGGAGCCTGAGCCAGACTGCCTCCAAAAGTCTCCTTAGATTTGCTGTGCTGAACCAGATGGGTACAAGAACACACATGGATTTAGCACTAAGTCCAGCAAACTCATGCTCCCACCAGACCCAGGATTTTTCTAGTCTTAACTTTTGCAATCAAATAATTATTAAACCCCTGCTTGTGCCTGTGCTGTCTTTTGCAAGCCCACTAAGATTTCACTTCTGTGAGCTTTCAACCATACATGTGATGGCAGAGCACAGCAACTCTTCCCTCCCTGCTCACTCCCCACCCTGTACTCCCTGCCTGTAGATAAATATCCTTTCAGAAAGGAAACCAGTGCAAAATATCTCACCAAGAGGAGTTTCTGTGTCACATGAAATCCAGGCAGGCACCAGGGTGCCTGATGAGACTGCAACAAAACCCTTAAGTGCATCAGGAGGCATTCTCCTGCCTGTAGTCTCCTGCTCTACTTATGGATAAACATGTAATTCAATCACTGCAGCAAATGGATGGCATAAAGCCTCCATGTACCAAAGAGAGGCAGGACAAAGCAAAGTCTGTAGCCCTCTTATTTGTATCCCTAAATATACCTATTTTGTATTTTGATATTTCAGAGAATTCAACAGATATGCAAGAAAAGTATAAGGCAAGCTTAGTAACACAGGTATTGATTCCAGCACTGAGGATTTACTCTTCTTAACTAAGACAATCTCAAACAATACCATGGCATGTTTATGCCTTCCTAATTAATCTGGAACTTTAGTAATAAAATCATGTGTATCACCTTGTCTGTAGATTCCAACTGCCTCCAGGCCACAATTACAGGACTCAGACACACAGATTTCCAGGTCTGCTCAATACTATACACAGAGAAAACTCTTACTTCAGAACAGATTCCTGTATTTCTACTGCACTTCAAACTGAACTGAATCTGTTTCCTGGTTTATGCCATTAGCACACAGCAGGTGCCTCTATTCAGTGAAAGAAGATCCATCTTGCTGCATGGGATTTTACTTTATATACTCCATAAGAAAAACATAGATAAAAAATTTATTGAAAAGCCATAAACCCATCCTGCTCAGTTCTACATGCAGCAAAAAGGGAATTAATTGTTTAATAAACACCTAATTTTTTTTAGTATCCCATGTAAGTCCTCATGAAAACCACGTCCTTGGCACTTACATGCATTATAAAGATATTCACTGATGTTCCCACACAAGTCCTTGCAATGGGTATATAAAGGATGCCTTACACACACAGCACTTCTTCCAACAGTGGGTGTGCTCTCCTTTAAAATCTATCTATTTCCAGCAGCACTATTTTCTTAATATCAGAAAGATATAAGAGGTATTTATATAGCTTCCCTATCAATCTACTTTCAGACCACCAGAAATACAAACTCTTATGGCTTAAAAATTCCATTATCCTCTTTCTAATGAATGAAAGGAGGACGGAAAGACAAAGCCATCAGTTTCCATAAAATCCAGCTTTCACTAGTGTCTGCTGTAACGTTTCTAGATGGGCAAAGGGACTCTCCGGAATGCAAAGGAGCACTGCCCTCCCCACTGCGCCCACTCCTCGAGACCCTTCCTCCTCCTCCTCCTCCTCCGGCAGCGGCGCCGAGGCTGCAGCCGGCGCTGGCACCCACGGCCCCGGCGCCTGGGCCTGTCTATCTCCCCAGAAGCAAAAGTTACGTTGTTAGACACGCCTCAGTGAAATCTGGGGGTGTAAAGAAACAAACCTGCAATAAAGCATCCTCTGGAATAAAGCAGAGCCCGCGCCGAGAAGCACGTCAACAGACAACCCCTGATTTAAGCCATTTCTTTTAACAATGCAAGCCGAGCAAGTATAAATTAACTCACACTTTTAAAAGCCAAACAACACCAGTTAGCTAATTTTATCAGCGGTTAGAAAAAAAGAAAAAAAAGCCACTTTGTTTTAGAGAAACCTGGTGAACTCAAGCCTACCGTGTCTTGTGAAAGCAGGGAAAACAGTACAAAAAGGCAAATATGTTAGATGAGATAGGGCACCAAAATTTGGTAGAAAAATGGGGACTGTACTGACCAATAGATTTTCTTGCTCCCCTCCAGCCCGTAAACCCAAAGCACAACAAGAGCACCACCACCTGTGATGCAAAACTCAAAAAAACCCCCCAGCTTCTTCACACTTCCCAATACGCTTATCCAATGCACTTCTAATTAGCTAATTGTGCCCACATTGATCCAATTAACAAGCCATAAAGATGTGAACAAAAGGAGCACATTCTGCCCAGTGGAGACTCTATTCAACCACGCCAACACCAGGCAGAGCGAGATGCGGAGGACAAAACCGAGGCCAAGGCGCTTGGCCACCGCTCCCGAGCGTTTCACCACCGCTCTGGGACGCTGCTCCCAGGTGCTCAGGGTGGTGCAAAGCCTGCAGGCACCTACCTCTCCCGTTTAGGAGTGTGGACTGATAGCTGTCCATTAGTTGAGGCGTGTGGGTTGATGATTAAGGAGGTCTTGGAGGGCGCGGAGGAGGAGACGCAGGTGGTGGACAGGTCCAGGCTGCTGTGGTTGTTGCTGGCTGCCTCCTCCGCTGTGTGCGAGCTTGTCACTTCCTTCCAGAGCTGCTGCAGCTCTGTTGGAATCATGCCTGAAACAAACAAATTGGATAATTAAATCAATTAACAGCTAATTCGGCCGTCTTCAAACAGTAATTAAATCAAAGAGTCAGTAAACAAAGCCTAGTGTTAGTTTTGCCTGTGTGTGTTTTTACGTGTGTATTTTTTTTTTTTTTTAATAACTAAATGCTAATACTGCACTGCATGACTCTGTTATGCTCTGGTGTGACACCTGCAATACTCATGGAATGCAAAATCCGGGCTGTGGGGCAGAGGGATCCACACAACACCACACCTACACCAAATGTCATGTTAAATATTTTGGTTTTTTGTAATTTTTACAACAAAGGCCCATTTACAGAGTCCCTGCTTGGGCAAAAATCGCCCCCATGCCCTTAGCAAGGCTGAAAGCAAAGGTGGCCACTGGCTTCTCTATGTTCAGCTAAGAAATTCAATTCCTTTATTTTCCCACTTTTTTTTTAGGAAAGTAACTACTTTCAAACCTGTTATTGAAAACAAGGAAGGTCTTAGGAAAAAAAATACTCAGCTTTATTATTATGACAACATGAACCACAACATGACTAATTTTGTGCTTAAGTTTTAAATGATGACAAATAGCTTTGTTATTAAATACAGTTTTTATTAATCACTTTTAGACGTAAATTATGAATTCATATTGTCTTCCTGAAATGCTTTTCAAATTTTAACAGTCAAATTGATTATACTATGATTATTTCATTAACACACCTATCTTTCTCATTAATTTTGGTTTCTCGAACTGCTCACTTAATTGATGGATGTGTCTACCGAAAAACTGTATAACTTTCTATACAAGTAACACTATTATTACTGTCATTTCTTAGATCGATGCTAATGAGCCATTCAAAAGTAAAATGAAAACAGAAAATAAGCTTCAAGAAAAAATAATAATAAAAAATTGTGTTTTTTTAAATGTGCCAAAGTGGACACCAGGGTTAGGGACTCAAAATTCAGTAACTGATGCAAGTGAAAACTGCAAACTCCAATGGGCCAAATGGAAGGTGAACCATGTGCTCACGCTGAGATCATGCTTTTGGATAAAGCTGATGTTTGTGACATGATCCAACAAGTCAAGTTTCTCTCACTGCAGACTATTTCAGTGCTCTTTCAGAGAAGGCCATGGGAAAAAATTAGCAGTAGAGACACATCACTCAAATATTCAGGGAAAAAATAATAATAATAATAATAAGCCAGTGTCTGTGTGTTTTTAAAGAGGTTTCTCATCAGTGTGCTTCCAGCTCATCGTTTGGGTGACTGTTCATTGTTTCACCATGTTGTAGCTCTGGAGCTATCCTAAGGAAACCTGCCATTTTCTGAGTGTACAGCAGCAGCTCTCACAGGCATGTACCTCACCCAACCTAAGGTACTGAAATAAAAAAAAATAAGGCAGTATGCATTATATTCATTTGAAACACATAATAAAAAATGCCAAGGTCTAAATTTAATTTATTTTTGTCATTTAGAATACAATGGATAGATAATCATCTCAACGTGATCAGCCAAACATCTTTACTTTGCTAAACTGTTAAAGATTTTAATTATGCTAGCTTTGGAGAGCACTGGTCTAATGAGGCGATAGACTCCAGAGAATCTAAGTGGTTAAGAACTGTGAAATGAGTCTGATAGGATTTTTTTATATTCACCGTGGATCGTTTGCATATCAAAGAGGAGTAAATTATTGCACGACAGACCAATAACCTTCCCCGCCTTTCCCAGAGTAGCATTAACAAAAACAGTTGGTCTCCGGTAACGGTTCGCTACAAAAAAATGCTGAAATCCTTAAGTATCTGCAATTAATATATATTAGAGAAGAGGCTTCAATTTATACATTAAGTGATCAGATATTCTTAGGACACATCCGTTTCTCTAAAGCCACGTCATTTTCCTTTCATCAGCCCCAAACGCCAATTATATTTTGATGGATTTTGTCCCAAATGAGCATTTAGTTATTAGACATATTCAATTATTACTTGTCCCCTGGAATTAAACCTCTGAGCAAATTAAACAAAGAAAAAGGTCAGTACACAAGCCCGTGTCCTGTTTTGCTGTGTGGGGGCTATTATTTTCAAACACCTTGCAAAGTGACAGTGTGGGATGTATTTTTAGCTAACACGCTTGACAGGACTGTCTGCGCACTAACAATTACCTGTGAGCAGGGCTGACCCTTACACACTGTTTACTCAGTTGAAACAATAGTGAATAGACTTGTCTGTTGATGATAACATATTGATATGAGAACATATGAGCCGACACCTATTTTTATTTTCCAGAATAAGCAAATAGGGAAAGAATAACTGGCCTTTTTTCACTTTTTTTTTTTTTTTTTTTTTAAATCTGGATTTCTGCAGGTTTTTAATTAAACACAGGCTATCATCCACTCTCCTCTCCCTGTTTTCCACTTTCCTTTCCTCCTAGTCACTTCTGGATCTACCAAAGAAAAGACTGAAAATGTTACAGCCACTGAAACAGACAGACACATGATATTTATGCCTCTAAAAGTCAAAGTGTTTCATCTAACTTCCCATACAAATGTAACTCTCCTTAGTACTAATAACAACTATACCACAGATGGAAGGAAAAATAAAATATACCCCGTTGTGTGGGGGAAAATGCTGGAGGTAGTAAGGATTTTAGGCTGGGTGACATTAATTTAAAGAGCTAACTGTGATGTCATACATGTCTGCACACAACCCCTTGCCAAAAATTGATTACATCAGCTGATTAATAAAATAAAATTAGAAATAGCCTCTCTCCTCCTGCCCTAAATTTAGTTCCTTAAGAATAATTCTGGAGAGAATTCCTGACTAGCCTGTCGAAATGGGCAGCTGAAAGGTATGCTCATCACTCATCCAGCAAAATGGTTAAATAAAATAATAGAACAAATGGCAAAAGCAAGTCAAATAGATCCACGACCACTCGCAATAAATTATGTAATTTACCATTTAACAGTCTCATTTTAGCAGTGAGAGCTAAATTCCAAGTCAGATTCCCAGAACTGCACTGCAATTACCCGGGATCGCTGCAGCTTCCTACGGACCAGGAACGGGATTCAGACCTGGAACTGCCAAATCTATGGGAGCAATCAGGCACCTGGATGTCTCAGTCCTATTATTTTCACTCACTGGTGATGTGAAGTGTGATTTGCAGTTTCATTTTGAAGATACTGAAGATCTCACTCTTGCAGCTCAGAACACTGCTGAAATGGGGTTTATTTTAAAATTGCTGCTTTGTACAGATGTAAAATCTAGATTACAGAAGTGTCTAAATACTAAGCAGCAAAGATTACACAAATGTAGCATTAAAGGATGTGCTATTTTGTTTAAGACAATAGGGGAGCACTAAAAACTAAAATGAAACTAAAATACAGATTTAAACAATCTATTAGTTCTGAAAACATAACGAAAATGTCACTTATGAAGTAGCATTCTCTCCTTGGAAACATTTATTACTATTACAGATACTTAAGAATAAAAGCAAAATATTTTTAACTGAATTCACAGCTACATTTTCTAGAGGGATGATTTTATTTCTTCTATACACACATTTACAGTATTTGTCTCAGTCTTGCAAACTGTTCTGGAAACAAAAGGGCATGAGAGATGTAATTTTTTTTTTAAATAAGAAGTGTCCATTACCAATTACTTTAAACTATAGCCCTGGCTCTTCATTGCATTTTTCAGGACAACTAGTCCTCTTGATTATGAAAGAAAATGTAGGCACAGGTTTAAAAAATGTATGTTGTGGGGACAGTTGACAGATTACCGCTCACGGAACTCAATTTCCCAACCCCAGGTATCACCGGCTCAAAGACAAACAGAGTTGCTCAACCTCTTTGTGTCCTTGTACCTCCATACCCAGGTGACCATGTTCAAGCAAGCAGAAAGTTGATTTAAACCTCATAATGACATCAGTTTTAAGCCATCGTCTCTCTGATAAAAAGGAATAAAATATCGTGCTGGATTGCAGTGCGCCTCGAGTCCCTCTTTCCTGCCGGCTCCCGCCGCCCCCAGCGCTCGCAGCTCATTTCCCTGCCAGAACCAGCCCTCTGTGCTTATGTTTGTGCCGTGTCTGCCGTGCAAGTCAGCACCCTCAGGTTTTAAATACGCTCCTGGGCGAGGACTAATAGTTACACTTCCCTGCTAACCATATCAATCAATGCCACGACGGCTGAATTACCTACTGGTGTCTCCGATGTGTTACCGCACAGATTACACTTCATGCATCACCACATTCATTTCTTTCACATTACACATGAGCGTGTCTTGTCACTGCCCAATTGCCCTCCTTTGGACAGCTTAACTGATGGACTATACAATGAACCTCACTGAGCCAACTTAATGGTATAGGAGCTGTGGGAAAAATTAGCAAGGTTGAAGCCTGAGTCCGGTGGGTGTGTGGGAACAGCCCGGGATGCTTCCAACAATAAATCTGAGGCGTAATTAATGCATGTTACAACATCTTGCAAGCAGAAATGGCATTTCATCTACGTGCCCTTTTTTCCTGGACTCATTTCACACCTTCTCCCCATCACTTTGCATCGATGGTGACTGACCAGGTACGCCCCAAGCCTGATCCTGCAGCTCCCAGCTGGGCACCACCTTCCCATGGATCAGCCTCCAACTCCTGCACAGTGCTGCTCTACACCAGGCATCCAGTTTTGGGATGCTGGGAAGTTGAACTGAGATGTGGGGAGTCAGGGGTCAGGCCCCCAAAAGCTCAGCCTCTCAACACAGGGCTCAAATACCTTCCTGGGTCTGGTAAAAATAAGCTTAAATGAAGCACATCAGCCACACAGCAAAGCAGACTCCACTCCCCAGTTTGGCCTCTGTTTATCCATATAAGTTAATATTCACCAGCCACCTCACTCTCCTTTTTTACAGCTATGTACACAGAAAAAAAAGGAGGGTGAAGAACAGAAGCAATTTTGTCTTTTCCCCTCCATTTAAGTGAACAGAGCTGAATGTAAATTCATTGTATGATTTAGAAACTAAGAACAACCCTAAGGCTGCTTTCAAGATCCCAAATCATTCAAGCTGGACTGACTCAAGCTATAAAGGTGAATGTTCAAATTTATTATGGGGCAAAGGAAGGAGAAGGCAGGATTATTCAGAAATACCAGCATCATGGTTGATGCCATGGCATGCCTGAACCATGCCAACTCCAAACAGTCTGCTTTAACCACAGCAGCCAGAGCTCAGGCAAGTCTGTTGAACTGTCCCACGGCTTACAGACAAACCCAGTTTAAAAAGTAAAATAATAAATTTGAGCCAAAAAAGAAAAGAGAGAATAAAGCCCCTAGGTTATAATCACTGTCAAAAGTATTGTGGATTTAAGTAGTGCTTTCAGTGTATCAATGTCTTAAAAAAATAAAATAAATTGGGGAGATTTCAGCAAAGCAGTAACTTCTTGCAGAGTGCAGGACTGAATAAAGACGTAGGAGGATCTAATTGTCAATAACACCATTAGAATTAAATGGAGTTAATCCCAATTTGCCTCAGTGCGGAGGAAGGAACAGAAGCACCGAGGCAGTGACACGAAGGCTGCGGAGAGCAGCCGTGTCCCCTGTCCCTGGCAGCCCCAGCCAAGGGCACTCAGAGCTCCCCAGCCTGCAGGTCAGAGCTGCTCTGTGCCAGCTCAGAGCCAGGCTGGGACCAGGAAGGCTCAGTCAACACATCTGGGAAAGGAAAAGCTGCTCTCACACACCCTTAGCCATGCAGCCAGCACCAGGAATCAATAAAGACTCCTCCTGTGAAGGATTCCGAGCCCAGATGAGCACGACCAGCAGCTCTGAGTCTGCCAGACTGGCTACAGCTGTGCAAACTGCACATGAACTCTACGCCCTCAGCACCCTGCCAGTCAGAGCAGCCCAGGATTGCAGCACCGCCCTTCCCAGAAAACACCTTCACAATGCCCACCCTGCCCAGCAGAACCTTTCTGTGCTTATTATCCTATGAGCCTGTGAGCTCTTTCCTCCCCCCATGAGACAATTCTGTGTGAGAGTGCACCCCTGCCCTGGCTGTGCCACCCCAGCCCCTCACCTACCTTGTGCAAGGGGTTGCAAAGGCAGAGTAGGCTGCCCGGGCTGGATGGTCAGCAGCCCCTGACGCTGCAGAGACAGGAGGTGCTGCTGCTGCAACTGCTGCATCTGTAGGAGCTGCTGCTGGAAGGCCAACTGCTGCGTGGCCACTTGCTGCTGCTGGGGCTGGAAAAAACAACAACAAAAAAATTAAAATGCACGCTTGTTAATACAATAGCAAAGCAGAGGATTCACAGCGCTCCTCAACTTGCTTCAATTTCTGATGGCAGTCACTTGGTATCAAGGCCAAGCCAGTGAGTCCACCACCCCTGGCAAGGACCCCAAGGTATGGTTAGATGCTGGAGCTAACACAGGGCTGCAGATTCCCATCTCCAACCTAAATCCCTGCTGCCATCCCAACTACAAATGTATATAGCATTTCTTGGTGCATGTGTTCATGTTTTACCCCAGACATGGCCGTGTTCCAGTGGTGGGTAAAGCAAAAGCTGATGAAAATCCTGGGTAATTCTTTGAGGCAAAGAAGATGAGAATCACACCCCATGATCACATCACACTTAGATGTAACAAGAAACCCTGCACTGTGCTCTGTTTGCTCATTCAAGGGCTGTCTCAACTATTAAGGCAATTCGACTGGCTTAATTTATGGTATTTTATACTCACTCTCTTCTTCATCCATCAAGCCTCACAATACTTTCTGTTACACTGGAATTATTCTGTGCTGTATTTAAGGCTGCTACTTCTGCACTTTGAAATTTTTAATTATTCTCACTAGAAAGAAGATGGAGTTGCTTTACTCCACAGGGATGTGAACCTTGAACCTTCGAGGTGTAAAAGAACATGTTGCTTTTCTCACTACTGTACCCGGAGAAGCTTTTAACTACTCTGTTTATCACTTCTGACATAAATAAATGAGAAAAAATCAGACCTTTGAAGAAGAAAAACTTCATCTAATATTGTTAATTAGCCATGACAAACGATGAAATAACATTGTAAATCTTTCATAGAAACAGCCACTAGATTTTAATTACACACATTCATAATTTAGCAAACAACATCTTACTTGAATGTGAGTGTTTAATATGTACAGTACTCGAGGCTTCAGAGTCCTTAATTTTGTTCAGTTAAGGAAGCCTCTAGGTTTTGCTTCCAAGCTCATCTTGTGTTTTATTTGCTTTGTTCTCTAAAATCCATGAAAGGCTTTGCATTTTGATAAATATCTTTTTATTTATTGTACAATGACAGGAGGAAAACTTTTGTTGTGTAAAACATCAATACATCATGCCAGTGTTTAGCAGTTCCTTGTGCTAGCCAAAAAAAATTAATGTAGATTTCCTTAGTAATTATCTGAGTGATAGAAAGATAATACAGTGCAGTAGTACAATAAATAGAAGGAAATTATCTAATATCCCTAATCTGCTAGGAATCGTATCAAGGTGGAGGTCTTATACAAATTATGGCTAACAATTATGGAAAGAAAATTAACTCTTAGCAAACTGCACACTTTCACAAACAAACCCCAGCCAGATCTCAAGCTTTCTGTCACCTTTCCTTGACACTAAGCCAGAGGATCACTGGCCCCATTCCCTACTGGTGTTACACAGGGAGAAAGTCCCACCAGAGCTGCTGGAGCACGACTGACAGACACCAACTGTGGGTTTGACCTCCACCTTCTCGTGCCACCATGCCCCATCAATCCTCATACGGCAACTGGCTGAATACCCACAACTCTGAGAGCCAGCCATTCTATTAGTCTTATTTATAAACTCAATTTATCTTACTTCCAAAGAAAACCTTGGACTTCAGGAACACATCTAAACAAATAGGTGTTTGGATATTCTGAAACTCGGAGAGTTTACATTTCTTTGCAACAGCTTGCTCTGACACATCCATTTGTTGCAACTATTTGCAACAGCACCATATGCATGCAGGCCCCAGCAACAGTTGTATTGAGCTAAAGTAACGTTTCCCTCCATAAATATTAATTTTAAAATATATACACTTAATGTATTTATATTAATATATTTATATTATTAGTACTAGTAGTAAGCTGTGTTTTACCTATTTGCCATAAGAGTGCAAAGTTAACACACAGGGTTTTTTTTAAAAAGCCCCTTTATATCAATTGAATGATGCCCTTTTGGTTGTCTTCTCAGCTATCCTAAGAAAAGCTCTTGAACACACTCTACTTTGAAAAGCCAGGATATAAAAGTATACAAGGCCCATTGTCCAAGAAAGAATTTAAAAGCAAGACACGTTGCCAAACTGCGCTCCCCACCCAGTTACCAAACACAGGATACAAGGCAGTTTGTTTACTTCTCACAATTGAATGCATACAAAAAAGGTCTCGGTGCAGTCCTGTTGTCAGGTCAGTAGTCAGTGTTAAAATGCTGAAATATCCTGATAAAACTTGCATTTTTGATCCCCTCCCTAAAGCTTCTGTCAAAGGTCTGTTTTCCTTTCTTAGGTTACTCCCTACTGCCTAACATAAACTGTCACAGTGCCGGAGGACAAACGGCCCCGCTCGGGAAACCGCGCGCTCCGTCCAGCGCCGCGGCTGCGCCGGACCCTGACTCCCCCAGCTCTGGGGAGCCCCGAATTGTCCAGGGAAGAGCAGGAACAGGGCTGAGATCCCCCCAGCACCTCTGCCCCTCGCTGTCGGGCACTGCTCGGCCTCTGCCACCCGCACAGCCCTCAGTGAAACCCCGGGAACCTCGCTGGGGTCTGTGTGCTGCTCTGCCCGGGGCTCGGGTCCCGTTCAGCTGCGGGGCTGGGGAGGTTTGCTGTGTTTTCCTTTTTTTCACCAGAGCACAATAGGACAAGGCACTCACAAAATGACTTGGGGGATGCCGTACATGAATACGCTTGTTCCATCTGTCAAGGTACAAGCTCAGCCCTCGTTAGCACGGCAGCCGCTGGCCCCCACCACGGCACTGCCCGGCAGTTTTCAGTGCCAGAGGGAGGGGGAAGAAATAAAATGATACAAGACCACCTTTTCCATGCTAATTTAGCAAGAATAACCTCCTTAAGCTGGGCTGAACAAACCTGTGGGGTGAAATGCATTGTTGAAATGGATCTCCACTAAAACCATCAGCAAAAATACTCCCCCCCAAACCCCTAGAATAAGCTGGAGAGAGTTAGGTCCTTGTTCTCTTTCCAGCTATCGTGTTAAAATGCTCTTCTTGAAACAGGAAGGAGTCCTTTCTTATTGTTGCTTTCGCTAGTGTAATATCAGAAGTGTGACCACAGTAAATCAGTGTGTTAGATATTGAAATGCCATCACATTGTCTAACTTCCCTTCTTGTCTTTTTTAACACAAAGTATTTTTTTTCTTTAAGCTCCAAGCCCTCATCTTTGTGTCTGAGATGCTCTCCTGTCTGACAACAGCAATTTAGAAGAGTTAACTTTTATCGTTCATTCTGCTGTGTAACTTTCCCCTTCAAATTTCTTTATCTGCCCTCTGAGCTCATCTGAACTTTCATGTTCTCCCAGCATGTAGGCTTGCATTCAAAACTATGTCTAATAGACCAAATAAGAGGTTAATAAGAAGTGGCAACAGAAAGAAAAAATACAATCCCTGGTAACTGATAAGAATGACAGTGGCAGCCCTTTATTGTTTGTCTTCAAATATAGAGTTAAAGATCTTTAAAAAACTAAATTTTGACGCCTTTGAAAAGAAAGAAGCACAAAATAACAACAGGGGGTTATTGCCTGCCAGCCACAGGGGAGAAGCTCCATAATTCTTATTCTCCCTTTTGAAGGCTGTTAGAAATCTGATTCAAAAAAGCAACAGCAGAAGGAGAAAGCCTCTTGAGGCTATCGCCATTTCCTGTGATCATGCATAATGCGTTTCAAAAGTGGGTTTTTACCAATTCTGTTGATCAATTGCACCTCCTTCATATTCCCTCTTTTTTCTGCTGTGTTTACATCTGATGTGACTCAATGACAAGCGCTGTCTGAGACTGTGAAACAGACCTGTCATGTTGATTTATGGGCGCATCAAACCACGACTTGTCCAAACTGAAGCTCGCAGTTCATTAATTAGAGAGTTGTGACTTTGAAGTCAGCTTTCAGACTGTGGTTTTTAACATTTGGCTTAATTTATATGCTCTTGAATGTGGATCTCTAAGGAAAAAACTGAAATTCCCTTCTTGTCTTTGAACTTCTTTTGACCGCACAATAATCATTTCTTTGTCCAGAGTGATGCCTGCATCCCAGAGTCATTAACGCGCATTGAACTGCCACTGATGAGTAAGCCCTACTGAATTAGAAAAACAGCCAGCAAAACAAAGCTGAGAGCATTCTGCACAGTGATATCTCACAATTACATGCCTTCCCTCCCTGTGCCATTTCCATTTTAATTACTGTTAGTCCTTTAGATTTACATTTTAGACACTTTTTAATCTGTTCCCTTTTTATTATAGTGGCGCCCGTAAGCGCGCTATGGTTAAGGTTGTGTCAGCGTTTCCATTATAAACCCCCCTGTTTTCAGGGGTTTATAACTCAGCTGGAAAAATTCACTCTGGGTTGAAACTTGGCACAGGTGGCACGATTTGCCAAAATTTCAAGGGGAATGGGGAGCAGAAATCGGTGCATGCTTTGAGCAACACCCCTTGTCAGGCGACACAAGCGCAGCCGCTGTCACCGGACATCACCCAGTGTCTCGCGCCAAGAGGCAGCTTTCTAGGATCTACCTAAGCCAGCACTGATGTCAGATTAAACAGCAAAGTCTCAGACTCCTCCAGACTTATCAGGTGGGCTCAGCACCTTAAAGTAAATGTAACGCAGGAAAATTAAATCTAAGCACACCAAAACCAATGAAGCTTTGGATGTGACAGGTATTTTGGAACGGAAGTGCATCTAAAGGACAGGCAGAAACTACCCTGGCCTGTCCCCTCCAGTTATGGACCATGGTAGCATCAGAGCAAGGTCTCCTCTTCTCTGTGTCACCTCTTCTCCGTGTCACCACTGATGCTGCTCCAGTGTGAGGAATGTGCGACCAGAACCTCCCTGGTTGGAAAGTGCAAGCCCAAACTCAACACCTCTCGGCATTTTGCCTTGTTTAGAGAGGACAGCAGCGATCTGGGCCTGCTGCCTTGCCCCCTCCCCTCTCCACCATAACTAACTCCCCAAAGCACTCTCCCAAGATACAAGTCTAGATGCCTGCTCCAGGACTCATACCAAACAGCAAGGCCTGGTCCTCTGCTATAAAATATGTGGCAGCGAGCAAATGGAAAGCACAGGAAAACACAGGCGAAAACAGGACAATAACTCTAAATCTGAAAGCTGAGGCCCGATAGAGTCAGTTCAGTTGTGCAATCATTTATAAGATGAATGACAGTTTAATAGCCACTAGACAGTCCCCAGGGATCTGTGGTTTGAAAGTAAAATGGGTATTGTCTGTACCTCTTTAGGCTGTTTTCCAGCATGTTGTTGCTGTAAAAGTTGAAGCTGCAACTGTTCCTGTTGTTTCTTATAAAACTCTTGAAGCTGCTGCTACAAAGAAAAGGAAAGATGGTAAGTAACAAAGTGGAGAGCCAATTCAGTGTCCCTTTTGGTGTAACACACAAACTGTGATTTGAAAAATAGCATCCTTTTATCTGTAATGGTCTGACCTTTAGTTTGAAACTCAACAATAAATTCAGTGCACACTGACTATTCTTGGCATTATCGTTTGAAAAGTAATCTCCAAAATGAACTGATGAAAAACATACCATTTTCTACACAAACTAATTAAAATAAGGCAAGGAATGACCTTTGATTGTAACAACAAAGCCAAAATGCCCTTGCTGAGAGAGCCTGGCGGATCTCTGTTGTGAAACACACATGCTTTCTAAATGATAGGGTTTGACTGTATTAAGTGTTGTTCAATACATGCACAGACATCCTGGGAAACGCTCTCCTCCTCGCGTTGCCCAGATGTGCTCTGTGCGCAGGCAGCGCTCCGGCTGCGGGCAGGACGGAGCCTGGGAGCCAGGAGGAGCAGGCAGGGTCGGGCTGGGGGGATGCTGACACCCACCCACCCACCCGGGCTCCCTGAGAGCCCGCTGTGCCAAACCCTGTGGTAACAGAGCCTCGGGGCTTGTTGGTGGCCAGCGTCCAGCTGAGAAAGGACCATGGGCTGCGAGAAGCTCTGACACACAGCCCAGCATATGCTGGCTGAAATCAAACAGGCTTGCAAACCTCTCCACTTCTGTTTCCACAGCCCTTTACGGTTCCAGATGGAAATAACGAGGTCTAAATTGGGAAGTATGGCCCTTCTACCTTGTTTATTCCAATTAGTCAGGGCACACCAAGCCTTCTGAGGGATGCAGGCAAAAGCAACAGGGACATCTGCCGAAGTCCTGACACTTAAATATGCATCTGTATTATTTAGCTGATCTTGGAAACACTCCTAGCACTGCTCTCTGGATTTGTTTCCAGTAGCTATTTCTAGAATTAAAAACAAAAGAGCAGTCAGTGCAGCTCACAGCAAGGCTGCTCCAAGGTTCAGACCTGAGATGTGGGCAGCTTCTTTCCCCAAGGGTGCTCCAGGAGGTGAAGCCTCCAGCATCCATAGGGGCCACCTGAGCAGCTGTCAAGGAAACAATTACCTGTTGAAGCATGAGTGCCTGCTGCTGTTGGAGCAGGACTTGGAGTTGCTGGGGAGTTAGCACTTGTTGCTGGAGGATCTGCTGCATTTGCTGGGGAGTGATCACTTGAGGTGTCATCATAGCCACCGACACTGGAACCTGAAGGCCAAGAGGAGACAGAGAGGGTCAGAGCACATCCCCACAGCTCCTCCATCATCCCCATGCCAGGGGAGCCCATTTCTGGCATCAAGGGGGCTGAAGGTGAGAGTCCTCACAGCCCACCTGGCCAACACACAGGTAATGATCACACCTTCCTAAATTCCCCTTTTGCAAAACACTATCGGATGGAAATTCCTTAAAGCAAGTAATATGGTAAAGATTTATTTATTTTCACAAGAAATCATCAGCTGGGTCCTTCCTCTCCCAGAAAGCCCTTGCCTTCTGTAGAGAAATCCAACAGCCAAATATCCCACGCTGATGGGATCTAGACCCTATTACGACAGGTTTTTCAGAAAATTGAAGGAAGGCTCAGTGATGTGAATAACAGCACTAGACTCCTATGCAATTTTTACAGAAAGGCCCTACCACGATGTCTTTACCATTCCATATTCACCCAGCATACAGATGTCTTCAATTCTTTCATATTATGTGAGATACCATTAAAAGCCGCTTTCCATGACATTTCAGTGACAAACAGCTACAGTGATGAACTTGATAGCATTTCATATTTGCAACTGTTAACACGTTTCTGCACGGGCATCTTTGCAAGGAACCTGTACACTGTATCTGAAAGGATGATGTCTTGTTCAGATAAAACACTGACATTAAAATGACAGGCTGTCTTGGCCAAGGTTACACAAATTGTATTCAAGCGGATACCTAATGACAATGCTATGAATTCTGCAAGCTTTCTAGAATGTAATTTAGCTATTCAAAATAATCACTGCACTTGTGTTTAATTTGCAGACTACATGAGAACCATTTTGTCAGTCCCAGTAATGCAAGAAGACTATTTCCCTAGAAACCCACCCCTCTACCCTCCACTCCAAAAAAGGAAAAGAAAAAGAGGGGAAAAAACAATAGAGGAAAAGACAAAACCCATATGAGTTTTATCAGTAATATTGAAGCACCTTACTTTTCTATAGTTTTAAATCAAACACATGACAGCACAAAACTAAAAGCAGTAAAGGATATACTTTGCTAAAATGGATCTCCTGTCATCTCATGTATTACAATAAAAGCTAATAATATGTTTAGCACTTTTTCTGTGCACCACTTTAAAAAAAAATCAGCAGACAATAGCTGATCAGAAGATAAAGGAGTTTAAAAAAAAAACCTCCAGTGTAGTAGTAAGCAAGAGAGAAATGCAGTATTAATTTTATGTAACATAATGTCTTAATATGCAGTTTATCTTGACTTTTTCACATGATTTGTCCTGTCATTTGCATAGCAAGCTCTCATTCCTAATTTCACAGTCATTATGCACTGATGTCCTGATTTCTCAGCATCACTAATCTTGATGAACTAAAAATGGTTCCTGAAGGTCAGACGCATGTACAGCGCACATCTCCCCGTGTTGTTGTGTACATGTCGTGTGCCAGGGCCAGACACTGCCTCCAAAACATTTGCCTGAGCAGAGCCCAGCACCATCCCATGACATCCCATTAATGCCAACATGGCGAGGTCCTCTGAGCACTTCCCGTGGCACAGCACATTCCCACATCACTGATGGGGTGGGCAAAAGGAGATTTAATTACAGGACAAACACCAGAACCACCAAAACCAGTGGCCATTCTCTCATGGTGCCATGTCCCTGTACCTATGGGCAAGCCACCACCCTGCCACGCAGGACCAGCTCTGAGGACACTGAGTCATCACGATGGGTAATCCCATTAATTCAGAATATCTTAATCCACAGTCTTTTACAAACTTTTCTGGGAGTAGAAAAATTATTTAATTAAATCCTGCCGTCACTATCTTCGCCCCAAAGCGTGACTCACCTTCATTATTCTCATCCCCAGAGAAGTTTACTTTACCCTGGGGTTTGTACTACCTCTTATTGAAGCTGGACCAAGCAAACAGAAGAGGAAACATGCTTAAGTATGTTTTCTGTGCCCTTCTTGGAAGATAGACAAGACAAATACTCTTCAGTCAGATTTATGACGACAAGCAGGGATGCAGACAGGAATAGGGTGGGGTGCTGTAAACCCTACACATCGGTGATTAATCCAAAGGGCTGCATTCTGCCGTCAGCTGGGCAGGGACAACTCCCATTCACTTCCATGGCCTCTCTGCACGTTTATCTTGGGACAGATCTGGCGATTAGGCCCTATCTTTGAAAACTGGCCACGTACCTTCCAGTAACAAATCTCTTAGCTGCACACTCCTTGCTAGAACAGAAGCACTTAAGCAGAAACAAAAAAAATAATGCATGTATGTACTGCACACAGTGACAGAGTACAAGTACACAGAGTACGAGTTTGTGTCGGTCCGTTTGACTTCATTTTACCATCTGAAACCACATTTTCACACCACACCTGCGCTTCTAAAGAAGGTGCTGCCTTCCATTTATAAACACAGCTAACAGCCACATTTAGCCACGGCCTGTACTTTAGTTTATCACAAAAGCAACTTACGGAAACCTTGCACAAACAAATCTAAATGAACCAGAAACTATTGTGTTAAAAATTACAACACACATCCCAGACGAGTGTGGGCACACACATACGGTCTGAGGGACTTTAAATAGTTAAGAATGATGGCCTATATATCCACTCTCTTAACTCCCAACGTCCAACTTTTCCATGTAGCTAGTCCCTGGTAATACTAGGAATCAAAGGGCATGCAGCACCAGCAATAGGCTATTATAGCCCACACTTTATTACCCATTACTACCGAGGTCATTAGCGGTAAGAGTGATTGTACCGGTCTTAACCTATTGATCATTGTAACTACTATCATTTAATCCCGTGTTGAATGTCTGGAAAGCTGCTAAAGGCACACAAGAGAGAGTGCTTTAGTGATGAGAAATATAGCCAAAGCTTGGAAATTACACTTTGATTCATAAAATCTAGCCAGTGGTTTAAATCAATAGTATTTAAAACAGTCATGTAAGTTCTTAACTACAGCTCTCTAATATTTATGGGTCCCTTTTTGAGTGTACTCAGTCAAAACTAAACTTTATTTTAGATACTGTGCAATATACTTTACATTATGTTAGATAAAAAATATTTATTTCTGATATTTTGTCTGATAGTAAGTGAAACTTAAACCAAGAGCTATAAATTCATTTTAGATTTCTATCTCTCAGATGTCAACTTAAATGTGTTGCCAAAAAAAATTACAAACCAACTTTAAAAATGACTTAACTGTTTAAGTACATGAAAATGAGCATGTTTTATGAGTTAACAATGAATCACAGAAGGCAGTCTATGAAGAACTAAAATAATTCTGTCTTACTGCCTTCAGGGAGTTGAAGTTCAAATTAAACTACTGGCAGATATATTTAAAGAATGCTAGGTTAGCATGCAGAGAAGAAATCAATCTTTTATTTTTTCTTTCAAGTTGTTTATTTCTATTTTGCACTTGAAACATGATTGTTGTTATTGATATGATTAATGAACTACTTTTGGTATTGTTGACTGATAACAATAGGGTGTGGTAGATACCCAGCTGCATGTAAACCTGGCAGCAAAGGTAAAAATACAGCTGCAGTTTGGCTTTGGGAGCTGTGCTAGTATGGACCTGCTGACATGCTAATACCATCAACGGCAAAAAATGTCTTTAATACTCACAATTGTCTTCGCTCACTGCTTCTGTTTCTCCCAGGGTTTTGCCTCCGCTCCTCTGCATCCCCCAAAGCCCTCCTGGCCCCACAGTCCCCTCTGAGACCCTCCCATTTAAAGCCCTAAAAACGCCCTATTTTGGCAAGACAGACCAAGGGAAACTTCCACAAACTTGGGCCAAGCTCCCCTTTAACTTCCCCGCGAAATTACAGCAGGGATGCATTTGTCACTCCTCCACACAACCCAGACAAGGGTCACGGGGATGAAAATGATTTAGTCCTATTTAATCATCTCCATTCCTTCATTTTTTGGTGATATTAATATAATTAAATACTAGCTAAATAATTTCAAGTAGTTTAATCTTGTATGAAGGAAAAAAAAAAGGAAAAAAGAAGAATGCCATTTTCACACCCCGTGCCTCCGGTGCTGGATACGGCTGCAGTCCTGTTAACTGTCAGCAGGCATGCATGGAAGATGGGGAGGATTTCCTTAATTCATAAAGAATAACTCTGCCAGAAAATCCTTTTCTCCTGCAATCTATGTTCGAACTTGATTTCAGTCAGCCCTCATCCCAGGCACCTTGGATTTCCAAACAGCAATTCTTCGGTTAAAGATTTTGTGATAAAAGTTAAACGGAGCAAAACAGCTGAACACAGAAAAGAACAAGACGCTGAGGAACAGTTAAAAATACTGAACTACAGTAAAAATAGCTACGGCCAGACAAAACCAAACAATGAACTTGAGCTGTCCTATTAGCAAGATATTAAATGCAATATATTTAAAATACTAAAAAAAATTCAGGTGGAACAATGCAAAACAGGAGAAGATAAAGCACTGACACCCTGTCAAGCAGAGAGGCACGATGCCACAAGCCAGAGCAGAGCCCAGCAAAGTAAGAAGTGCTGAAGGCAGGCAGGACCTGCTTCCATCCTGAGACTAAAACATTTCCGACACAATATTTCATCCTCCAAAACCCCACACAAAACGCCACTGTCGGAATTATTCACGCAGGAACTGCCGGGCTGGTTCATTATGCGAAATGGAATCTCACTTTTAGACTTAGTTCTTTTGCCATAATACAGCACAGCACATTAAGACAGGTAATGTTTATTATATTAATGTAAAATCAGCTAAGTAGTCTGTCATTAGCATAACTGTGCTCTCTGTAACAATACAACTCCCTATTGTAAGAGGGAAAAAAAACCTCCTTAAAATTAAATTAGCGTTTTATTATTATAATTTTGTTTATTGTATTTTATCAGGAGTGAAGATCTCTTTCTGACCCACAGAAAGCAAAACGATGGGCTATGCTGACATTCCCTGGCATGTCAGGATGTCTGCCGTCTTCTGCATTCTCTTCTAGCTGAGGAAAAATGGGAATATTTTCGTATTTGTTTACAGAATGAAACATCTGATCTTATCTTCCACTTCTCATGCATACCAGGTTTCTCACTAAGTGCCAGGATAATTGTTTCTGCTATAATAAATACCCATTTAATTTGCATAAAAATATAAAGTTTACATAAATTAAATCCTTTCTACATCTAACATTTGTCAAATAGAGACTAAACCAGAAGATACACACACATATCCAAATATCCCTTTAAAAAGATGAGTGAGATTTTAAGCTTGAGATTACCATCATAATTTTTCACATTTTAAAAAGTTACCATTTTTGTTTCCATCTCTAGCATGAAAGGAAAAATTATATAACCTGCTGTACATGGTTTGAAAGAGTGGTGATTTTATAATGATTCACTTTAAAACTAAAAAAAGAAAAAAAGGGAAAAAATCCTGCATTTTTTTCCAGAGTTTAGGAAGGGAAATGTTAGATCAACATATTCTGCCAAAAAAGCCTCAAATAAACCAAAAGCAATCCTGCTTAGAAACATCCAAAATACCCCTAAAGCCCTTGAAAACCCCTTGAAACCCTCTCTCCCAAACACCCTTAATATACTGAGAATGATCATGGTGTCAGACTCCTTACATTTGTGTATTAATTCATACATACATTATGGAGAGCTTAATTAAATAATAAAAGACCACGATTGAAGCAGCAACATTTAATATGCCCAGAATTTCATGTGAGTGGAAGGGAAGTGTTATACAGAGGGGATTCTTCTTTTTTTTTTTTCTTTTCTTAGGGCAGATTTTAAAGAACTGCAACTCCCAACAGATTTCTAGGAAGGATGAGCCCCCTCTACATCCCTGGCTATTTTTTCCTGCAAGAATCAAATCCATAGCTGCCTGCTCTTCAAACCCAGGGCATTTGAGATGACGTACATTGTCGTGGCCAGTTGGAAAAAAAAATTAGTGATTCTTGAAAAAAAAAAATAAAATCCACCTGGTTAAATCATGCTGTTTATTTCCCACACAATCCAGAGCTCTGCTTAAACACTCGGGTTGGCTTTGCCACTCTGATTCCAAGCGACGCCTTGATAACAGTTGTAAACTTTATTTGCTTAAAAATGTGCAGGTTTTCACACCTATGGCAGACACCTACAGCTGAACATCACAGCTAAGCACAACGGTGCAAATTAGATTCTAATGAGAAAACATCAGTTGCTTCTTTGACAATTTTGCCATTCACTGATTTACTTCTAATGAAGACGCACTCCAACCAGCCAGCTCGCCGTGTTAAAGGTCAAAGCACGTTCAAAAAAATGCCTCACAAAATCAAGGCAAATGGGAAACCCGCAAAGAAACCTTCTCATAAAGTGGCGTGGCAATTAGAGTAATTGTGCAAAAAGCCGTCTTCGGTAAAAAGTAAAAGAAATTAAGCTGCCACTACTGTAACAGGTTAGATGAAAATCAAAATTTAATGTATTCTCCCTTGTGTCATCTTGTTTTGTCAAGACATCAAATAGAATTGGAAAGTACAAAATAACAAGCCCTTGAGAAATCACAGAAGCCGACCTTTTTGATGTTGTTGGTTTACCTTGTTCTCAGTTATTTGAACAATGATGTTTCAGATTTAAGGGCAAGATAAAGCTTAAAAATTAAAACCCGTTGTCAGTTTGGGGAGGAGGGGTTCTTGTCCCTCCCAAATAACAGAGCATCTTACCTAATCAATGAAGGCAAATCCGTCCGAAACTAGTGCACAGAACAATTAGCAATTCCACTTATTTGTTCAATATTCAGTCTGTGTTCTATAACATTCATTCAACTTCAATACAGACTACAGATCCTCCTGCTAGCGCAGGAAACCGCACTGGAAAGGTTAAAAAGAAAAAAAAAAAAACAAAAATAGAAGAAAAAAAGGCTGGGGCAGAGATATTTGCCAGTGCTGCTTCTCTCCCAATCTCTACACAGCCACTTCAATCTGCAGATGAGTCTATGGTGGATTTTTTTCCCCCTTTCCTTTTAACTGGAAAGCGAAGCTGAACAAGTAAGCACCTTATAAAAACAAAACAGGACAGAACATTTTAACTGAACTACAGCAAAGTAGTTTCCAGTAATGCAGTTCTGCTTTCAATAAAACAAACAAACTGCTTAAAACCAGCCAAGCCTTTCACCAAACAATAACAAATTTAGCTTATGGTGTCAGGACTTTCCCACAATCTAGTTCTGCAGGTGTTGATAAAACTACCCCAGCTACCACTTTTCCCTAGCAAAGAGGGGAGAAAAAAAACACCAGTAAGTTATCCTGCTACTGAGAAACCTTTACAGAAAGTAAATCCAAGTGCTGTGTTCCTCCCAGCTCACGTTTGTCTACAGCAACTCTGAAAAGACTAAGAAATACAGCGCAGAAAAGCACAGGAGCTTTTGAAACTCCCTGAACTTCTGAATGTAAAAATCCTTCTCCCCTTACCTTTCTTCAGCTGCCGGAGCATGTAATCACAGACACAGAAACCAAGGCATTTTGCACCAAAATAATAATTTCAGGATTTTAAAAACAGCTTCATTCTCAAGCATCAAGGGTGCTTGAGCACTGTCAGGTTAAAACGGTGCATAAGAAATTGCTCTGACTGCCCTACCTCGCTTTCAGTGCCTAAAAATCCATTTCATCCTTCTCCACACAACTGTTGCAACCCTTTTCTTCCTTGCACACAACTAAAACCAGCTGCACTCGTGCAGACATCAGAGCCCACCGTCCATCAGTGCAACCATCCATCTGTGACCCCTCTACCGTGGGCTCTGATCACTGCTCACACCCCAGCACCAATTTCAGCGTGGGGTTAAGAGCTACACTTCTGAAACGTGTGCAGGGCTCACTCAGCCCCAGAAGAACGTGAGGCACCCACACCTTCCTCTGAGCACTGAGGTCCCTGCAAAAACAGAGCAGGGATTTTATTTCTTCCCTGTCAATCCCATTGTATTTATGACTTCTCTTTAGTTCAGCTGAGTGACTGGTCAGAGCATGTCTCTGAGCATTTTTTTTTCTTTTAAAGCAAAAATAACAGTGCTTAGAAAAGGGAGGGCACAATGGCACAGCACAGTAAAGTGAATGTTAAACAAGACTCAGAAAAAAAAACAAACCAACTGTAGCAAACAAAAAAAATTTCAAAGCAGCCCTTCCTATCATAAGCTTTCTGATGATTTATGGTTTACCAACTCAGCAAGGTTACGCAACACTGCATGCCTTTAGATGCATTATTTGAGTCAGTTGAGATTTAATTAAGATCACAGCCTCCAAAATCCCTGTCAAATGAAAATTCACAGAAGACAATACACTATATATCCTCATGCAGATAGTCTCCATTCCATGCTCTGGAATAACATAAGTTAATCCTCGTTTCTATGGTGGCAGACAAAAGTTCACTAATTTTGTTTTCTTTTGACACTTGTGTTGTTTTCTGTTTTATGTCATGAGATCATTCCCTTTTGAGAGGGGAGGGGAGCTGATATAGGGGGAGAGGAGGGAGAGCAATATGTCTGAATATGGCAGCAGATGTATTTTGACATTCTCACAGCTCTGCTGTGATGTCATCAAGTTTTCATATAATTAACCCCTGCCAGTAAGAGCATCCTTTTATGACATCTGTCCATTGGGAAGAGGAAGAAGGAGTCAGGGAAAAAAGCACAAAAACTCTTGCTCTCACACTAAAACCAAAATCAAACAAAATTAAATTAAGGCTACAAAACAGCATCTACATCTTCATTCTGTATCAGTGACTGGCTTTCCCCAATTCATTATCTGCCCCAAGTCCCTCCTCACCTCAGAGGTGCTCTGAAACCACAAGCCACGGATGCCCAGCTCATTCCCAGCACCTTCTCCTCCTGATGATCCTGGTGCAGGGGAACCCCTTCACTGTATAATCCAGTTCCTCTATTTGCTAAGCATGAGCACGTTAAATAAAACAATATTTCTTACAGAGAAATTGCTAGAACTTTACCTCATTCCACTGTATTCCTATTTGCATTATCTTAATATCTGCTTGCTTATCTCATGGTTTGGAAATGACAGGTGCTAGCGGTCTTTTGTTTGACAGGCCACTACACAAATAACTGTCTTGCCTGAAAGGGCTAATGCACTACTAATGAACAATAAATCAACTTTGATTATAAAGTGTCAGACCAATCAGTTTGCAGTTCAGCTCTATCACAGTCTAGGCCAAGGCAGCTACTCTGTTCAGGCAGGACTCGGGTTTCATCTCTGCAGCCTTATCAATGAAATTTTTTGGACGTAGCCACAGGAGATCACTGAAAGCCCTCTGACAGCAGATTTTCCGCTGGCTGCGAGGACAGAGCCTGCTTTTAGAGACTTCCTAGGCTGCTACTACAAAAAATATACAATCAACAAAAGCCATTTCTTTACCAGACAGAAGCACACTCTAATGACATACGCACATGTGCACATGTGTTGTAGCCGTGACTTTTAGAAGCAAACAGAAATGCCTTTCAACTTGGTGTAAAAGATGTGCGAGATGCCTGAAAGCTCCGCACATTAAACACACTTACGAGGGGTTCGATCTGGTAAAAAATAATTTAACAGGCAGGGTGCTTACAGCTCCGGGGGGAGAGGAGGGTAAAGAGCCTCCTTGCCTACTACAGCTACTGCACATGCACAAGGCATTCCAGGATTGGGCCCGGGAGCATCAGGCATGAGAATCAGCTGTGATCCAAATAAAAGAAAAGATTTTTAATATTTAAGTTTATTTATAAAAAAGCAAACTAGCGTACGCAAGTCGCTTTTTATTAGAAATAAACTTCAGCGATTTATTGTAGTTCACAACTCAACACTCACTGCTAGAATAAATCCAACCGTTTGGTTTTCATAAACAGATCTTGGTCACCCTGAATGATTCACACTTCCTGCCACCAAACTTGTTTTTATTTAAAAATATGAAATGGTAGCGGGTCGAACGGCGGCACACGCACCGGCAGGACTGTGTCGCGTTACCGAGGGGCTTTTCCCTGCCACCAGCAAAGTCACAACTCTCACCGCCTTCGGAAACAAGCTGGCTTTGAAGGAGTTAATTGCAGAGAGGAAGAGTGTATATGCACTTTGCTCTAAACTTACCACCCACTTCCTAAGGGTTCCCTCCTCCCCGCCACCACCACCCTCGAAATTTCAGCTCACTCGCACTGCAACGCTGACACCGAGCCCGGCTGCGCCGAGATCCCGTTACATCCATTTCGCCGGGGTTCACAGCACCAGTCAATGTCAAAAACAAAGCTCACTCACTTAATTTCCCCCTGGTAAATTGACTAGCGAATCCATTCAGCGATCCCGGTTCCTGACATTTAAACCTGACACTGTGTTTTATCCGGCTCCGTGCACTTTCCCTCCTTCCTCGCTCTCCTTCCCAACTCCAGCGCTGCGGCACAGCCCGCCCGGCTACGCGCACCCGCGACTGTCACGACAGGCGCCAGGCGACACGCTCCGCTCATCACTTCTGAAAACCCCCGGAGAGTTGCGGGGCGCACACGCCGTCCCTCCCTCCTTCCCTCCTCCTCCCGCGGAGGAGCCGGGACCGCGCGGCTCCTCCAGGCCGCCGCGGCTCTTTCCGCCACTTTGCGCGGGCCTCCCGCCCCCGATCCCCCCGCGGGGCACCCACCTGGGCGGCGGCGGGCGGCGAGCGGCGCGCCGGGCCATGGAGCGGGCTGGCGGAGCGGCGGGCGCGGAGCGGTGCGGAGCCTCCGCGGGCGCGGGCGGAGTGCGGGGCGCGCTGCTCGCGGGCTGCCGCCGCCGCGCCGCCACCCGCGCGGCCCCGCCCTGCGCCGCCGCGCACACCCCGCCCCGGAACGGGGCGCCCCGCGGGCCGCCCCCGCCCCCCGCCCGGGCACCGCCGGCTGGACACCCCCCCGGACCCCGGGGCGGGGGAAAGCGCCGGCACAGCGCGCTGGCGGCGCCCCGGGGAGAGCCTCCTGCCCGCCCCGCAACTTTCCCGGCTCCCGCGGAAAGTGGCTGCCGCTCTGCTGCTGTCTGCCCGACAGCTCTGCCGCACAACCCCGCGATTTCGGTATCGGAAAATAGAACGGAGAATAATAAAGAAACGAGCACAAGGTGCTTCTGACGGGAGTTTGCACCGAAGCGGGGCAGAGCGCTCGGCCTGCGGAGGGGAGCATCTCCCCTTCTTCCCTCGGCCGCGCCTGGGGACCGGCGGTACCCGAGTCCCCCTGCCAGCCCTGCCCGGCGACATCCACGGCCACACGTGGATGTCTAAGGCAGCCGAGCCTCGAGCTCCGTGCACCGAAAGCCGCTGTGTTTGAGTCTGGGGCACCTCTCAAACGTGCGTACACCCAACTCAGAATAAGCTTCACAAACTTAGGAGGGCGAGCTCCAAGAAATGCTTTTCCAGACTTCACCCAAACTCGACCCCCTGTTCGTGCACTCTTTCTAACCCAGGGATTGCCACAAACCTGGTGCCCTGTTTTCCCTTCCCCAAAAAGCTCCCATCCATAGCATATGCTGAGTTGTATCCCACAGAGATCATCAACTACTTCTCAGGCAGCAATATTTGGTAAAACCTCTCCCCCCTATTTCAATTACAGTTTTTTTACCTTTTCACATAGTTTCTGAAGACAAAATTGAGGCAGAGAGTAACTCCTCAGTTACTTCACGTGCAAGCACAAGAGCAGACAGAAGCTGCCCTACACCATTCCCAGCAGAACCTCCCGTTATTTGCAGGAGTCGGGGCTGTCAGACAATAGCCCCATTAGTGATGCTGCTGAAGAACCTCACAAGAAGCAAAGACAAAGGACCCAATTTACTGACAACTTGTGATCTGATGTTAAATGGGATGCGATACGGATTGCTTTCCACCCTAAAGTGTTTTCGTGTCAGATAACAAATTTATTAATGGGATTTTTTTCAGGTCACAAAAATGTGACCCCACCCTCTTATGAATATTTAATAAGGGACTAAGGGCATCTTTTGCAAGACCCTAAATCTGCCAGAAACAGCCTACATGAATCAGAAAGTGCCTGCTCTTAAAGGGGCACGGACGCCCTGAGCAGGTCAGCACAGACAGGGCATGGGAACAGGCAGGATTTATCCTTGTTATATCTGTGCAGAGCTAAGCACACACGTACACACAGAGCCCCCGACACACCGGGAGCTCAGCAATAACATAAACCATAAAGCATGCAACACGCTAGTAATAATTATCACCTGTGCTTAAGAGAAATCCTTCCTGTCCTGGACTTCAAAGTAATCTCGAGGAACTTGGATTGCTTTGGGAAATACACGACAGAATACACAGACTTAAACTTTTCAACAGTTCTCTTGTGGACCACCTCCTCCTTCCTGCTGGATTTCTACAAGAGTTGCTGTGGCAGCGTTCCCAGCAGCCCCGACGGCAAAGGAGCAGCGTTTGGAAGGCTCTGAGTGTTAACACACCCTGACCAACTCTGTAGCCAAAATGAGCAGGGGGCTGCATGCCCAGGCAGTCTCTGCAGATCATCAGGGGATGCTCTACAGATCCTAGCTGGGAAATCTTTTGATCCATCTTGTTTTCCTCAGCAGAAACTTCTCACCCAGACAAGCCTCAATCCTATTCTCACATCATCAGTTCTTATTTTCCAGTATCACCATAGCCAGGCACACAGCTCAATCCAAGGCCAGTGCCCTCCTTCTGCCCTGGTCACCAGCTCATCACACGCCTCTAAGCCAAGCTCTGCATTACTCTGTTTATAAAAAAGGCGATTCTCTGAAGCCTACCACTTTGCTCAAGGCATTTCTCTTCTTTCCAGGGGCAAAGAAAAAGTGTAATTGTCAATGCAAGCCCAAAGCTGTGAGAGCTACACGTGAAGCAAAAGCACACTGCTGGCTCTGGCACTGACAATTCTCCCGAGCCTTGGGCATGTCACCTAGGAATTTTGGTGGCTCTAGCTATTTTTTAATGTCTCTGATGTTGAGGATGCCTCTTTCTCTGAGAGCTCAGTCTGCAGTGTTCCTGGCCTGGCTTTGAAGTGGCCTGCACAATTTCAAGGCAGTCAATGGCCCCAACATCTCTGCCTCCTCATCTGCAAATTGGGGATAATACAACTTGTTTCAGGATCTTCTATAGACCAATATTTGCAAAACACTTTGAAAATTGAAAGGTGCTGTCTAAGCACTGAGTGCTGGCCACAGAACCTGCAAGCCGTATTTTTAAAGCGTTTTATACCCTTTCATATAAAAGCTTCATACCTGCAAGCTCAGCCAACATCTGCTCTGGGCTAAAAACTTCAGCCTTAGTAACAGAGATGGTAGCACTTGTTAAGCAAGGTCACCATGAAATATAATGCATTTCTAAGCCAGCAAAATATTTTAAAAGACCAAGAAGAACCATAAACTCCCACTTTAATTCCATTCAATTACAAAGAGTCATCACAGACAGAGACCATCAGACAGGGATATTCAAAACAGAACACATAAAGTAATACATTAAAAATAACTGGGAGAGAGCGTGGCAGGCTAGAAGGCTATTTGGCACTGTGTGCCCATGGGATCTGATCCATATTAGGTGGTGGTATCTTTCACCTAGGTGAAAGAAAATTATCACTGGATACTAAGCTCTAAGGTCCAAGTGAGAGGAATAGATCATGAATTACGACAAGTACAGTGGAATAAATGATTTTGCTATGCCATTATTTTACATGTACACTTGATTCACAGACTTTTGCAGGTACCTCTCCATGCAGAGACCTCAGACTTGCCTACAGAAAAGCCTCAGCTGCCTGCAGGGCAGAGAAGAAAAAAAGAAAAGACATCCACAAAGTGCAATCTTCTCTAACCAGAGTCAACCTGCCCCAAATGAGTCAATTTTATGTCTAGTCCTAATACGAGGCAATTTCTACCTAAACCAGCAATACATCTGCACTCAGTCCTTGAGATGTTCTCCTGAGCAGGCACGGCCAAACAGGTCTCACTCTGCACTCTGGCAGCTGGTAGTGGGCCAAACCCTGTGCCCTGCTTCCCAAACAGAAATTTGGGAGCAATTCAGCTGGATTTAGGTGCCAGTGCTTCCGTGGCACAGAGGAGCCCACCCGCCCAGCGGGGCCACGCCAAGCCTGGCAAAGGCAAGTGCCAACCCAGGCTGCTCACACTCGGACCGGAGCCATGGGCTGCTGAAAAACCAAACTGCTGCTTGCACTTCTCAGGGAAAAAGGCCATCTCGGATACTATTCCCACTCCTGGATCCCCAGGCCCATTTTTGTGGGGTTAAATCATATTTTCCTGTTTTGAGAATGCTTCATTTTCCCTTGTTGCTGTTTGAAAGACCTACAAAAACAAATGGGGAAAACAACTGACTAAACAGGAAACAGTGAAACTTACAACCCACAAAGTGCTGAGAAAAAGGACAAAGTAAACAGTTTTTTGGGTCATTTTTAATAATCTCAGCTAATGCCCTCATGCTAAAATATCTTCAGGCAGAAATGTGATTTTTAGGCTGATGGTGTCTAGCAAAACAGAACGCCAAAGCAATTAACATTTCAGTAATCCTTGTGCCTCTGTTAGTCTTCTTTTTTGTTGATGTGAAACTGTCATTTTTCTTACTGGCCCTGCAAATTCTGCATGAACAAGGCTCTTTAAATCCTCTCAGTGTTGTACAATGGTTTAAATTTCACTTCATGGCATGCTTTAAATTACCATTCACATCTTCATTTAATGCATCATTTTATAATGCCAGTGTTACTAGTTAATTTATATATACACAGCAGGATGTGTCAACATTCAGGTGAGTTATGAATATGATTGTACAGGAGTTATGGAAGACATTTCAGCAAAATTATGGTTCCCTCTAAACATAAAAATATTAATAATGAATCAAACATCACAGGTAAACAACAAATTTTATATAATTGCTCCCCCCCTCATGCTTCTAGATAAATAAATAAATAAGTATGGCATCATTTTTGCTGTGCATTCATATTTGATTGATCTTAATAAATTGCCATCTCCTTTCCTAATAAACTGTAATCTCTTGTTTCCGCCACAAAGTAAAATTTATTAGCACACTCTTCTACCAGCAGGTCTGCATCACTCACAACACAGTGTGCAAATTGTTCCACGTATGCTTGGGCATTATTCATAATTTATTTTTCTGCCCCAAAGTACACAATATATTGAGAGGTAATCACCACTAACTGTTCTCAGTTACTTTCCTTAATTATGTGAGATGACATTTATGTCACGTACAGTAGAGGAAATGCTGCAGTTTCCACTAAAACTCTATTTTTTATATTTTTTTTGCCATGGGTTGAAACACAGTGTTCACACAGAGAAAACCTTCTTAGGACAGGAAAGACTGGAGGTGGTATCTGGTAGGAGATGGGAACACCTCCACTTGAAAAGAACAAGCCCTGTCTACCAAAATAACCCACTGGGCATGACAACAGCGATGGCTCCGAGAGGAAAAGTAGGTGTTTTGTCGTGATGTTAAAGTTGCCATGGCAAGAAAAAAAACCACAGAATGAAACATCAACAAAACAAATGTCAATCAAACACATTTTTGCCTGTTAAGTATTAACCAGTGAACTCCTGGTCACCCCAGACCATCTCCTGCCCCGTGTCCCAGGGTGGGTGGGGGGCTGGAGCCACCCCAGGGTCCCCAGCTGGGTGTTTGGGGCTGGATCAGCCCAGTTTGGGGCTGAGGGGAATGCACTGCTGGAAGCACTGCCCTCTCCTGGTAATCTGCCTCTCTCATCAGGAGACTGAACGCTTCACCTCACTCACAAAGGATCCTCTTTAAAAACCCAGGGCTGCTTCTACAACAACCCAACCTATGCACACGAATGTATTGCCAGAGATATAAATTATAATAAAACTGATTAGCTTTGGGTCCCTTTAGGTAGTAACACCTATCAAACCATTGTGCTCACAGTCTAGGAGTGCTGAGTTCTGTATTCTGGTACTCCTGTGAGAACACCCCCTATCACCACTGGGCACTGTCATTTTTCACTCACTCTGTTGGGAACATGTATCAGAGTATTTTCAATATATTTCAATAAAACACCTTCTTAGCAGTAATGGGCCACTGTTCCCATTTCAGTGGTCCCTAAGGTTTCATGATACAGTTTATTTAGCTGGCTCACAGCTCCAAGTTTTCTTCCAATATTCAAAAGCTATTTTTATTTTTTTAAAGAAGGCAGCCAAGGGAAAAGCTTTTTCTCTTCTTTAAAAAGCAGAACAGTTAAGTTGATACACGCAACAAAACAACCCAAATTATTTCCTAAAGAGGTGTTTAGTCAACAGCCCTCGTGGTAAGATAGGAGTGCACAGAAAAGCTGTGACACTGCTGGTGCTACACAGGGATGGAGTTTGGAAGTAGCACTGAGATCTCTGCTCCTGCTAGAAAAAGCACTGTGACTCTAGGAATCAAATGCACATGGAAAAAGAGCTTTTTAGGAAGCAGGGCTTGGTGAGGATGTGTCCTCATGACCACCACCCTCTGATGCCACAGTGTGCTTCTCCTCCTCCTCCTCCTCGCTGTCCCTGGGTCCGGAGCAGCCCCTCACTACGCCCAGCAGGATGGGGAACGGGAGGGGAGGAGGAGGTGTTGCTGTTTTGGGAAAACAAGGCTGCAGGGCAGGAGAAGCCCCAGCCCCAGCACAGCCATGCCCTGGCCTTCGGCCACGTCAGTCATTGCGATGGCGCACATCTGGTTTCACAGGGGCGAGACGCAGGCAGCCGCGCTGGCTGAGCAAACAGCCCGGCCACAGGACTGTGCTCCCGATCCCCTGGGCTCATCCCGCCTGCTCAGAGGCCTTTGTGCATCACTAAGCAGGGCTCACTGCGTGCTCTGGGCTTTTCCTTTGTACTTCACTCCAGCCCTTCACAGCGCAGTGCCACAACCTATCCCTTCATTCCGAATAAACTGGCCCAAACTCAAGGACGGGGCTCTCCCTCCTGCTTCCCTTCTCCAGGCAAATGCAGCTCCTGTCTGTGAGCAAGGGTTATGACCCATCAACATTTCCTATCCAAATCCAGCTGCTGCTTATTCTGATCCTTTCCCCTCCCCTCCCCTGAGCCACAAGAAAAGGGAGGATGCTGAGAGGCAGCAGGTCTTGGAGCTGGAGAGGATGTGGTGTGGCAGCCAGGACCTGCTCCATTGCTGCACCCATCACGGCAAAAGATAAACAAGTAAATAAAATCATTTTTCTGTGGTCCCTTAAAGATAAAAAAATTCTCTTCCTGTAACAAGAGAAATCCCCCCAGTAAGTCTAAAGATTTTGGTTTGGAAAAGCACAAACTCTCTGCAAAGTGTGTAACAGGAGAGGAATACTGAAAAAACTGATCTCTGGAAGGAGACAAAAATTTTCTGCCCTCAAACTCATCAGCTTCTGGGGTGGAGGGTGGCAGCAACTTCACCACACAGAGCCCTGAAGGAATTCAGGACACCTGAGGCACCAAATCCTTCACTCGACTGAAATTGCAGGGTGATTAAGCAGAGAGAATGTAACTATCCAAACTGTAATTTGGCCAGCACAATGGATTTAACACCCCTATTCTTGGGAGGAAAAAAAAAAAGTACTGTATTTGAAGTTCAAAATCTAATTAACTATTTGAGAAAAAGAATTCTGTTTTTAAAAGAAAATTCCTAACAATATAAAGAGAATTAGTGCCAAAGTTTTTGAAGAACTGCATAAAATGGTATGAAAAACGTATGATATTGTAATAATAGGAATGACTGGATTTGCTCAAATGTTCCTTATACCTTATAATACAAGAATAAAATACAGTGTAAATCCTTCTATCTACGTAAGTTCCCTGTACAGAAAAATCTCTCCTTTAATAGGTTTACACCTTTAACATGTATTAGTTTGGAAAAGTCCTAGGGTATAATTACACATCTTGGCTTGGCATATTAATAGCTGTTCCCTTCATTTACTGATTTCTTTTACTGGTCAATTTGCTGTTTTACTACATTGCTCGTACAGCTTGGCTTCCCCCCTGTGCTGGGAAGGGCAGAGGGGCCGAGCTGGCCACGGGCTGTGTGTGTTGCCTTGGGGAGGTGGCTTTTGATACCTTGAACCTGCCCATCTGCACGAATGATGCTCGTCTGGGAAGTGGCATTTGCATCTGAGTTTGCCAGCAAGCTGCAGGTCACAGGCAGAAGCAAGCAGAGCTGCCCTCACTTCCAGGAAAATCTGTGCAGAAATTCACTCTAGAGGCCCTGGAGAGCACGAGCCAAGCAGGGCTTCTCCAGGGCTTGGTGCCACCTTGCTGGTGTCCCTCCAGTGCCCTGCTGCTGCCCAGGCTCCCACGGCATTTCCTCCCACATCCCCTCTGCCACCTCGCATCACTCAACTCCTTCCTTGCTCCAGGATTTTGCTGTTGTCCCAGGTTTTGCTCTCTGCTCCCCTGGGCTCCATCCCTATTGCTCCTCCTCACCTTCTTTCTCCCTATGGCTTGAGAGACCTGGAGAGTTGCTCACCTGGGACAGGATGCTCACCTGGGACAGGATGCTCACTTGGGACAGGATGCTCGCCTCGCTCCATCACACACCTGGGAAAGGACCATTTTCCCTCTGATGGACAAAGGACACACCTAATGATCTGTGTGCTACCACTCTCCACAGGCTGCCTTTGCACCTCTCAGCTCCAGACTCACAGCAAAGTTCACATTTGCTGAGCCTCCGTCCAGTTTCTACAGGTTTTTTGACAGTTTAAGGGTTTTCTTGTGTTATAGTGGAGCCATTCAGTTAATGGCTTCTCAGCACTGCCATTATAAACCAGAACTTTTCAGGTGTTTATTACTCAGCTTTAAAAATTGGCTCTATGCTGAAATTTGGCAAACGAAGTGTCAGCCTAGGAGAAAATTTTATTTTTTGCCAGTTTTATACTCTAAAAAAAAAAATGACCCCACTTTGGCCTCCATAAAAACGCAGCTTTTGCTGCCTCAATGACACTGGTGAAGTAACAAGTCAATATTGCAATAGTGCCAGCAGAACTGAGTGATTTAATGCCTAAAATTGCTTTGAAGGTGAAGAGTGCTATTGAGCTGCTAATTATTAACTATTATTACTGATCCTGCCGCACAACAAAGATGCAAACAGAAAACAGAGGGAATATGAGACATCACTGAGAAAACAAGGCAGGATGGGAATGAGGGTCCAGTGCTGAACACAGAGGAGCTGCAAAACAAGAGTCAGGAGTCTTGGCAGGGTGGGATCCTCCAGCCAACGCAAGAAGAATGAACTGATATGGAAATATTATTTTTCGTTTTTCAGGACAGTATTTCAAACACAACTAAAATACAAATGACACAGTGTAGCTTGCTCCATGCCAAAGCTAGCAACGGTGTGGGATCAAAATCAGCTCTAAACCAAGCTGAACTGAGGTCAGTAGGAACCTCATATTGCTCAGCTGAAGCCAAGAGAAACTTTGCCATTTAATCCAACGTGTAGAAGACAGAGCCCTGAAGGTGCTGAGGACAGGTGACCTTGCCTCAGCTGCCCAGCAGTCAGATATCCACACAAAAATGGGCTGGGAATTTCAAAGATCCCAAAAGACTTACATCCTCTGAATTTTCAGGATTCTTTCAAATCCTGCATGCACAGGAATAGCAGCATTTAAATCACACACCCCAAAATGTGACCTAGGCTGATCTGACTTGGCTGTGTGGAGGGAAATGTGAGTGATCACCACTCTGAACATGCCCAGCCACTCACTCCACTGTGTCCCCTTCTGAGGGGACTGTGGTTCTCTAGCAGAAAGGTGACAGAGTGAGTATTTTGCTTTGAGGACCAGGAGTTGAGTGAGGCCAGGGCTCGCTGCCATTTGGAATGTGCTGTACCAAAGCAGCCATGAAAAGTCACCGGGGCTGCTTTCAAACACAGTAAAAAAGAAAAAAAAACCAACCAATTTATCTTTCTGGAAACTTTCTGCTTGTCTAAGTGGCAGCTATTTAAATACAATTAACAAGCAAATGATTTTAAAATTACAATACATTTAGTAAGGCAGCATCACAAACAATTTGCATCTCATTAAAGTGTTTGAAGCTGCAGAATCAACCTCCCAAAAGGGCTGCACATCAAGTGGGAAGCAGAGTCACAGTCAACAGCTTCTGCACTGTCCTGTGACACTGGGCACACAGTGGTGGGAGGACAGCAAGGGGGGCTCAGTGTCCAGCTGAGCCCCTGGCTGGGCCACCCCCGTGGGGAGCTCTCAGCACAAGGACGGATGCCACAAGCCACAGCCTTGCTGGAAGTGGGTGTAAAACGAGGAAGGAAGGAAGGAAGGAAGAGGGTGTGTGTGTCTGCGTGTGTGCATGTGGGATGGGCACTTTTTAATGTACATTCGTGAACAAAGAGTTTAAAGAGATTTCAAGCCACTTACTCAGCTATATATATATAATTAAAAGTTTATAGATTACCCTGCCACAACCTTCTGAGATTACTGCCAGGTTTGGACACACATTAATTCTCAGGAACCTCCTGCAGAACAATCCCATACCGATGTGTGCAGCAGGAAAAGCCTCAGAGAAGTAACAGTTTTAAATGCTTCCAATTCACTTTCAACTGTGGTTTACTGTGGTGGCTCCATTTAACCCAGAGATTCAGGAGCACTTCCCAGATCACAAACCACCTCCCCTCATGCCTTTGGCTTCCTTTAGAAAGCCAGGCTGATGTGCCAAGCCCTGCTGGATCCATCCAAACCTGGATACAGGTTTGCTAAGCAAAATTCCAAATGGGTACCTGTGTGGGCCAGGGCTGCTGGTTTTGCTGTCAGTGCAGCTCCTGCCATACAAGACCCTTCTGTTCTGGCCCAGAGAGAAGAATGACCTGATAGGAGGCTGGTGGGAAGCTATTGCTGATGGGTGGGAAGGAATATACACAAGATCTCCACAGGTGATGCATGAACTAATTCCTAGATGAGTGAGGAATGCAGCTAAACAGCCTTAATTTCACTTATCAGGAGACATGAAGGTGAGGATGTCCCTGAATAAGTCACTTCTCGCAATCACTCTCAAAGCTGACACTGCCAGCACTGACCCTACACTCCAACCAAACCTTTAACCCAAAAACATGCTCCAAAGCACTGCACGAACCAAAAAGGCACAAACAATACCTTCCCTGGAGTTCAGCCCAAGTTCTGAAACAACCTTCCACTTGCTGTGCCTCTGCCTCCACGCTGCACATGACAATTGTTGAACGCTGCACAGCACAGTTACACACAGCGCTGGCAGGGGACAGCGAGACAAGAGCTTACAATTGAATCTGCAGAGGAAATTCAGGTAAGTTGAATTATCCATCTGGAAGCTGGCCAAGGGCTGGGACTGCTCCCAGAAGGAGCGATGGGTTTTGCTCTTCCTTTGAAAGGCAGCACCTCTGAGCTGCCCGTGGCTCTCGCTCGCTGCTCCTGCAAGAGCAGGGCCAGCACATCCTCTGTGCTCCATCCAGGGATCCTGTCCTGCTGCTGAGAGACCCATCAGTGGTGACAAGGGGCTGAGGGCACTGATACCCTGCATGCCTCTGCAAGGGATGTGGCAGCTTGAGCCTGGGATGCCCAACAAAAAGTGAGATGGAAAAAGGAACTAGTAGCAAAAACTGCAGGTAAAAGCAAAGCAGTCATCATCAGGTGCATTCACTGCTCTGGGCACTGCACACCAGAGAAGCTCCAGAGCCCTTTGGGTGGTTCTCAGGTCTCTCCATCCCTGGTGTCGTCACAACCAGCGTGTGTCACCCCAAAACTTCCTGCCCAGAGATGCCACCAACTATTGACACAGGCCTTGTGTGCTTCTTTTTCAGACCTGTGGTTTTGTAGTTCGTCAAAACAGGATACTATTTAAATGTACAAAGTTACGATTTAAACAAAGGTGAAATAGTTACTGCTGTTTTAGCAACCAGACATCAGGCTCTGCTCAAGCACACACTTTTTTTTTGTTTTTAAAAGCCCTCAGTCCGCTTTGCCAGCACGCTCTCCCTGCAAACCTGGATGCGAAGACAAGTGTCTAAGCAAAACAACACTCACTTTCTATGAATTACTGAACATGTGTAATTCATTTATCTGTAATATTGTGCTAAACTCAGCTCCAATTAAACAAACGAAAACACCTGCTTAGCACACATAGATCTTTCCATACCTCAGGGGAAGACACATCAGTGTGCTCTGTAGTACAATCTGGCTCAGAAGCCTACACTAACAATGCAAATCTGGGATTTTTCTTTTTTTTTCTCAAATGCACATAGGCAAGGAGATAAAAAAAAATACAGACAGAGATTTTGGGGATGGAGTATTTGTGTTGGTATTTTTATCTATAGCACGTGCAGTTCTGTGATATTTAAGTGCTCACTGGGGGCTTCTCATGGGCAGCTGCACCTGAGGGCATGCAGCACTCCAGGGAAAAAAGTGGGATAATGAAAACTTTAAAACACACTTAACTGGCCCCAGATATTATGATACTGTAAAACTACCAAAGAGACCTCGTGTTGACAAATTTATTGAGCTGGGGAGAAGAAGAAGTTTCCTTTTCTTGCTTTGCTTCTGGACCACAGGCATCCAGCAGCTCCATGGGACTTCCCTGTTGTCCCCTCACATGAATGGGTCAGAAACACAGTGACACACAGCGAAAATCACAGTGACACCCTGAGCAGGGACCCCCCAACACAGGGGCTGAGACCATCCCTGGCACCCCAGGTGTCCCAGCAGCAGAAATGAGACACAGCCTCATCTGACACACGTTTTGGACCAACAGAGGGGTGTCCCTTTGGGGTGCCTTGGAAAGATGGGTGCCAGGGCTGGTTTGGGAGCCTGGGTGCAGCAGCTGCCATCAGCAGAGCCTGCAGCCTGCCAGATCCCCTACACTTAACTCATTTCCTATTCTCTACTCACTGCCTGCAGACAATAGGCTGTCAATCAGATCCCCACCAGAACATTTACAATTATCTTCCCTCTCCCGCACCTCAGCATGGCCCCGTGAGCAGCTCCATCCCAAACTGTTCACACAAGAGCCATTTGCAACTCTTCTGTCGCTAAAACTGCCCTGACTCCAGAGAAGGGTTAGGAAATTGAATTTCCTCGTGTTTTCAAATAAAAGTACTGCGGTGGCAAAGCACAGAAGCAAAAGAGCAGGCTTCCTACAGGTGTGAGGCAAAAGCAACGAGGAATGGAAAACCTGCCCCAGTAATTATTACAGCATTCTGGGCAAGGATGAAGGCTGTTTACTGCCCTTTTTTTTCCTCCTTTTTTTAAGCAAAATCAAAGTTACAAACTGAAAGGGTTTTTTAAAATTATTTTTGTTTGGTTTTTCTTCCCCTTTTTTTATTTAGGACAGGGTGGTCCTCTCTGCTCACTCCTGCAGAATTAGCAACAAACCACCACCACAATTGTGCAGCTGGCCTTGTGACCACTGCTGAGTTCTCCCAGAAGAAATTGGTTTGTTTTTCCTCTGGGTAGACACAGCTGAGTGAAGGACTCAAAATGAGCACACTTTCCAAGTAAAAAATAACAGTGATGCAAGTCATAACCATACCTTCCCTTGTAGTGGCAGCTGCTGACAACGTGATTTAAAAATATCTGAACTATGTTCTGCATGATGTTAGTGCTCCTATTCCAGAGAGAAATCCCCAATACCTTCGGGGCACTTTCCAAACACTGAAGCCTGAGAAACTGTCCAGGATGGGCCCACTCCTAAGAGCACTGAAATCATTGCCATTGCTAAATTAGGAGAAAATCCGTACAGTCATCACTCACTGCACTGTGACTTCACTGATTTTCTGCTCCACTGTCTGCTCAAGGGTCAGCATGGTTAACAGAGAGGATATATTCCCTCTCCTATTAATTGATCTGGACACATCTTTGATGGCTGTCAAACAGAAAGGTAACTAGTGACATCATGGCTTTTTTTTCCCTTCCTTTTACTTTTTAACTCTTGCACAGAAAATTTCTACAACCTTTTCTGATGAAAAATAACCTGTGTGATATTTCCCCTCTCCTTTAAAATGTTTATCCTGCTCCGAATCTGCAAAGTGTGATATCATCAAGGAAGGTCAAGCTTCACAGGAGCTAATGACTCTGCTGTGTGCTCCTTCCACTTTGAAAAGACGAACAATAGTCCCTCAAGTGCTGCTGCCAGTGGCACAGCAGCAATTCACCATGGAGGGTGAGAAATCTGAAATTAAAATAAACTGCTTAAAACCTGCAGATAGAGAGGGGGGATGCAGGAGAGAGAATAAAACGGGACAATCTCTGAACCCAATCAACAAAGCACTCATTGTTCCAGTTTAAGGCAAGGAACACAGCAATAAATATTGAGCCAAGGAAGTTAACCTGTATCCACAGCCTTTGAATAAACACCAAAGCTGAAAGTAAAATCCATGCCAGGCCTTTGGCTCTTGCCAACTCGTGCTTTACTCCTTCTTGCTTGGCTTTGTTTTTTACTTTTGGGGATTTTCTTTGCCTTCTCTCCTGTTATTCATACCTTCCTGTAGGAACTCCTTATCACACAGCAAAAGGACAAACAGACGGAACTGCCAGCGCACAAATAAACTCAGTTGGGCTCTGTAAATCTACCTGGCTGCAGGTAACTGGGAAGGAAAGGGCTGGGAAATCCAGGGGTTCACAGCCCCTGCGAAGCCAGGGAAGTCCCCAGCTCCTTCCCACACCCCTTCTCCCCACGGTGACCTGATGCAATCCTGCAGACCTCTGTAACCACCAAATCCAGCCCAGTGTTTACCCGGCAGGGTAGCACAGGCAAAATGAGGCATCTCTGCAAGACACAGGCACCTTCATCTCTCTTACAGAAGTTTGAGCATTCAGCTCTTGATCTGAGCACAAATAAACGTCCTGGTTAGTTCTCATTTTTCCTCAAGTGGTTTATCCACTCCTGTGCCAACACCTCAGCCAGTAATACAGGTTTTCACAGCAAGTATTAATTCTGGCTTCACTTTTAAATCACATTTTCTTCATTTGAGCATATTATATTCCACAGAACCAGGCGTGAGCATCATGCAAAAGGCATTCTGGTCCACGGTTGTGAATACAGCTGTGTAGGCAGAGGAATATTTGTTTTCCAAGTAATTTGTGCACATTCACAAAATTACAGCTGTCTGCAGTTCTCCCGAAATATCTGTCCTGATGTTTACAAGCCATAAAATATAATCTGCCTTTTCTACAGTTCCAACCAGTAAAATTGGTAATTTATATATTTATATGTACATCATTATTTTTCTTACAGATTGGCTACTCCCCATTACATACTGCCTATGGTTTTTTTCCCCAATGAAAGATGGGAAATGTTTCACAAGAATTTCTGATTTTTTGCCTTTTTCACGACAAGACCCCAATTCCTTTCAGTTCTATTCCTACCTGTCTGAATGCACAAAACACCAGTCCCTAGGACAGCAGGTCCTTGGGATAAAATTTTCCAAGCAAATGTGGAAATGTGCACTGCACCTGCTCAACTAACACTGCTCAAAGTCCAGCAAGTAACTCTTTCACCCAGAGTTTTGATCAGCAACAAAATGCACAAAACCAAAAAATAATCATCAGAGAATCACAGAATGGTTTGGGTTGCAAGGGACCTTATGCCCATCCAGTTCCAAGCCCCCTGCCATGGGCAGAGACATTCCCACTAGACCAGCTTGCTCCAACCTGGCCTTGAACACTTCCAGGGACTCCTGCTACTAGAGTGACTTTGGTGTAAAACTGATTTGAAAGAAAAATCAGAGGAAGGGAAGCTATATCCATCTCACTGGGATCCCTCAGCTCCAGCATACTCCCTGGATGGCTGTCACTCAAACCCAGGTCAAATCTGGCCTGAGATGTTCAACTCAGTGCTAAACCCACCCAAGGGGTCCACATGGATGCACTGATGTGTCATAAAAGGCCCAGCATTGAGATAAACCACAGGTTAATAACTTAAATCTGCAACCGCTTAAAAAATGTCAGACAATGACAGAACTGGCAAGGAAGCACAGCTTTGGTAATTTGTACTGCTTTTAACACCCTCAATCCGTGTGCTGTGCTGCATTACACACTCCATGCACGCTGGCACATGGCATGAGCTACACAGCTGCAGCATGGGTCTCATGGTACAACAGGATGGAAAAAACTTTCTGAAGGGCCAATGGTCCCAAGCTACAGCACCAGTGACCTCGGTGGCATCGGTGACCTCATCAGCTCCAGTACCAGTATCTGTCTCCTGGCTCCCCCCTCCAGCACCCATCACTGACTGAACTCCTCCCATCATCCTCCTACCCCGCTCCAAAGCCATTTCAAAACTTTTTCAGCTAGACATGCTAAACCCAGGATGTAGATTTTCCAATTAGTCTCTGTTTAAACATCTGTTGGTAGACTGCATTTAACATTAGTTATTTGAGAAAAGTGCAATTTGATTAGGCTGTCTGAAACGGAGCCAAAGTCTGCAAAATAATAGCTCAATTAAATTTTGTTTTGCTTTCATTTGTCTTATACTTTCCTGAGTGTGATACAGTTGCATATAATCAAGTAAACTAATTCCTTTCAAAATGAGATATTTCAGTGCTTTTTCCATCTCCTCTTAAAGTTTATTTAATAATCTATTCCATCTTCTCCATGCTTCATCGAACTTCAGCCTGACACAAAGTACATTTCTTTCTTGTGCCTTCAGTCTACTTTAATTTTCCAGGCTTTCAGTGACTTGAGATTATGTGCCATTAATGTTACACCTTAAATAGATTAGTAATTTATAAAAGGAAGATTACACATATCAGGCAAATAAAAACATTTCAGCAACACAACAGGCTTTTCTTTGCACACACCACAAAATATTTTGCCAACCTGATGACACAGCTGTAAAACTGTCAAGCTCCAAAGCCACATCCAAGCAGCATTTCCAATTGTTTCCCTGGGTTTAGTTTCTCCTTATTCTGTTATGTTGCACTTGTTGCCCTGAAACTTCAATATTAGCTCTAGAGATTTAAACACATGAGGCAAACAGCTGCTCTCCTCCACTCCAGCAGGCCAGATCAAAATGCCTTCTCTTTTTCTCTCCTGCCTTTTTTTTTCTTTCTCCTTTCTTTTTAAACAAATTGCTGTAAACCAAGTATTTCTGGCAAAGTTGATGGTTTCAGGGCATAATTCTGCTCTGTGCTCATCACTGCAGACTCCTCCAGTGCAAACTCCTCTCAGTCAGTGTGTGAGGAACACCAGCACTTCCCCATTCTGACTAAAGAAACTTTACCTTGAGGATTAAAAAATATAAATTAAAAAAGTCACAGCAACTTAGCTGCTATGTAGATGAGCCTATGATTTAAATTAAAACACTAAACATTTAAACATTAACTTTTCACACTTCTGTTAAAAAAAAAAAGCAGCAGCATGTACTCTTTGAGAGAATTGTTTTATCTGAGATTTTTGATACACAGTACTTTTCCTTTAGTGTTTTTTAAACATATTTGTTGCAAAGTGTGAACACAAAGGGACAAGCTGAAATAGGTATCTGGCAGGCTCTTCCCAGTGCGTGCTGCTGAAAGCCACAAGTACTACTGCAGTTGTGACAAACCTGTTATTTTGCTGTAGCAATTCAAGCGACTCCTCCAGCACTCCCTGCCCTGCCACTGGCAGCTCTTTACAATATTCCTGCAACAAAATAACCTTAAAAACCGAGAGGCATCTAAAGTCCGTGGAAGTTCAAAATGGGATATGTCCTATTTAAAATGTAGAGAGCTACTAAATATGACAACCATTTGATGTATGAAAATTATTCACAACCAAAAACAGACAGTCTGGAAATAGCTGGGATGACTTCATTTAGACAGAATTACCCAAATCTGTTTCTAATATACACAGTACACATAATAAATTTTTACAATATGACAAGGAAAACAAACTTAATAAAAGTTCCTGATCTTTTGTTACACAAGCAAGCTATAGCCATGCTATGTTTATAATATTTTGCCCATGATATCACAGCTCGGTAACAAAAGCTAAGCGCTGCACAAAACAGTTTCTAGGTATGACTTCACCTCACCGTGCCAGCACAGCACCCATCAGCCTGGCAGAACTACCTTCCCCAGCCACAGCCCGTGCTTGCTGGGCTGATTTTGACTAAGAGTTTCCTTTTCTCCTTCTCCCAGGCTCCCTCTGCCTCGGGAAGCTGTGGATCTCTGTGACGGGAGTTTGTTTTTTTCCAGCTACACCAGGACTCATCTGAACGGTAAGAGATTTTTAGCCTGTTTCCTTCACTCCTGGTTATTTGACAAGTGCTTGAAAACCCTGTTATAAACAATCTCTGTAGGAAAACAGATGATGTCTTACGATCACAGAAGGTAATTTTTTCAAGAACCCAACTTTTTGAGCATTTCCCAGATGCACCGCGTCAATCTTCCCGCGTTTGACTATCTCAGCTGGTTTTCCAGCCCGGGCATCGCGCCAGGCGGGCCGGACTGCCCCTCATTGTCACTTCTGTTCCATGGCACTTGCACCCACTGCTGTTATTCCAGGCTTCAGGAAATTTTCTAACCACTGGACAGGCTCCAGCACTGCGCACTAATAAGTTGCAGATTGCAGCACTCTAAGTGTGTGTGTGTGTGTGTGTGTGTGCATGCGTGTGTCAGATCGGGGCCACACTTTGTAGGAGGGGGGAAAAAAACAGTAGTTCAAAAATGCTGCCTACTCAAATTGACAGAAAAGTGACCCCTGCACTTCATCAGAAATTCCTGCAGACTGACAAAATAAAGGAGTTTGCTTTTATCACACACAGTAAGACTCATATGGAAAAATGGAAACACTACATCACTCGACCTTAGGTTGCCCCCTTTTCAACCGCAGATGAATATTATGTATAAAAATTGTAAATCAATTTGAGATGTATTAAAGGAGATTCTCTTTTTCTGTATTAAAGGTAATACCTTTTAATCTCAAGATTTATTTTGTAATGTCAAGTAAATGAGAAAGACTTAATTTCCGTAACTGAATTTTGTTACTCTTAAGTCTCTTCAGCATCTCTGCATGGTGTTCACAGAATTTCCTACCCTTTGCTTTGCATCAGGAAATAATGAGCAAGCGGCACTTACCCAACACTGAGTCACAAATATTTGCCTACATTAACAGAGCATTAAAAGCCATTTTAAACAACTTAAGGAAATTGTGCTAGCCTTTGAACTGTGATTCACTATTAGGAGAAATTAGGAAACTTTTCCTCTTCTCAAGGCAAAAATCAGCTGCCGTAACCTCCTTGTAATATCATTAGGTCCTAGAGCAGATTTTCCTCTTACAGATCCTCACACACAATAGATTTCTTTGCTTAATGAAACTACTTCTGAAATTTTCCTACACTTGGTGTCGGGTACTTTGAAATTTCAATCCTTTCACATCCTTGAACTCTCATCAACATTTTTTTCCAGACTGTGTCAATAAAATTGATTACTTGCAGTTCTGAACTCTGTTCTGCACATGGAAATAAAACAATTTGTTTTAAAGTATTTTCTGAAGAAAGCAGAACTTGGCAATCATATCTCCAAGATCAAAAATAAAAAAGAAGAAAGAGGGACAATCCAACCAAGCGAGCCTTGCCCACGAGAAGCAAAACAAAAAGAAACCTCTCCAGCAAACAAAAGAGAAGCGAGGTCCTGATTTCATGATTTTATCACGGCAGCAAGGCAGGCTCAATCCCTGACATCCCCACATCACCAGGCTCGCCGCAGTCCTCCTGACTGATACATCTCCCTGTCGGATGTGAACGATCTTTTCGGATCATTAATATGTTCATTAATTTGTTATCAATCGCGGCTCGCTGTACTTGCGCCGTGCAGTCGCACACGGACAGACCCCCGGCTCCCCGGCTGTTGAGATGCCTCATACCTACAACCGATCTGTTGCTTTTACAAGTTTAATCTCGGTATTAAGGAGCTGATTGTGGAACCATGTCGCTATAACATCTTCAACCCAGCTGTACATCATATAAACCGCTATAGGAGGGGGCAGTCTCCCATCATTCCTGGCAGCAGCACATACCTTTAACTCCCTAATCTGTAATACTACAAAATACCGCTCTCATTTCTTCCCAAGCACAAGTGGACTACCAGCAAGGGTCCAACAGTGTTATTCCTAATTACCTTTTTTTCACTCTTGATCCTGTGGCGCTCATAATTAGTTACCTGGGGCTGCAATCCAATTTGAAGTGATGACAAGAAAGTGATCCATGAAAAAGTAATAAGTTAAATCCAATTTCAGCCTTCCTCTAATTAAATGCACATGGAACTAATGACTCAAACCCTACCATTTCAGTGATAATGGTAATTAGCGAGGTGGGAGTCACTCTCTTTTTTCAACACTGTAGGTGTAAACCACAAGGTAAAATGGCAGGAGCACTCTTAATTACATGTGTCATTTTGTCAGCAATTTACACATTTCTGACCAGTCAGGAAGGTTTCATTTGTTTTCCCCTTCCCCGAGGTGGGTGAGGCACGTTCAGGCTCTGGCACTGCCCGCCCCACATTCCCACTCCCAACCTGGGCAGAAATCACAGTTTTTACGAACCCGTTCTGTAAATGCTTAATGTCAAAGCAGAAAACCTGCAAGAAAATTATACTCAGGGTGCTCGAACAGGATACAGGGCTAAAAATGAGGGATCCTGGCTTCTACTTTGCCCCTCAGGACTGACTTCTTTCCAGCACTCAAATGCCAAACTCCCAAATATCCCAGCAGAGCTGCACACCTCAACACCACTGAGGGCCTGCAGCTCTCCAACCTTGGGAGAGTCACTTAATATCTCTCTGTCAGGGTTTACATGGCTATAAAATGGGAATAATCATGTTTGCTGACAGTACCTCACACTGCCAGCTCTCCAAATATACTGGTATTTTCCTAGAAGCTTCATTTTTTTGAATCATGATATTACAGGATAATCACAGGCTTCTTTTAAGAATAAACACATTTGTCACCTTTCTGCTCAGTCTAAAGAACTGAATAGTAAATGCTTTAAAAAATATTAAAAGGCAGCAAAAAGAGCCCATAGGTGTCACGAAAAAAAAACCCTTAGTATCATAATTTTCAAGCTGATCATGTAATTTTGAGGATTTGACTCAGATTTTGTTCTGTTTGTGGGGTGGATGATGTCTGCATTTCACAGACACATTCCAAGAACTGACTAACATTTATAATTGAGCTTAGGAGTGAAAAGTGAATAAGAACTAAGTGGTTCTTTGGTAGAAACCAGCAAAACTCAACTTTGCTTAATTTCCAAAGTCAGAAACAGATAATGAAAGATTCAAGGGAAATTTTCATAGGCAAACTTCAAACCCTGCAGAAGCAAAATCTTGACCCAAGCTGAGTTGGTGCCAAAATTCCCACTGGCTTGACTGAGGCAAGATTCTGATCAATTTCTGTATTGAAGAGTGAAACAGAGAGATACTCATACAAACAAAATAAAAATTTACTTCTTCTGCCAAATCATCTGCTGAGACAATTTTTCTACCAGTTGTTAAATTTACCACTATGTAAAAAAGGTTCCCTGGGTGTAAAACCTGAGACAACATAACTGAGACTTGTGTGCTCCAAGTGAAACGGAGCATACCCTGCCCTTCACCTCTCGGTGTTTATTACGTTGTCAAACCAAAGATTTCTAATTTCATAAAAAAAACAATACTAACTGCCCCCAACATCAAGCTACAGTGATTTTTTTTCCTCTTGCCCTCTTCTATTTCTCAAGATACTGGAAAGATATATTAAGATAATACAGCATGCAAATTAAATTCTACAAAAGCCCAGCCAAAAGGCTGCTTTAAAAAGCAGCGGTATGCAAAGGCGAGGACAGCTCTGTCCTCTCAGCCTCCCCCAGTCTCACCCTGAGAATTTAAACCAAACCCAAATTCTTTTCTTGGCTGTGACTTAAAGAGAAGATTTATTTTTTTGTTTTGCCAAGCAAAAACAAAAGTTTCCATCCCAGTAATTTCATTATTTTTTCTCTCCAAACACAGGCAGGTTAATGATCAGACAAGAAATCTCATTTAATCACATAAAAAAAAGTCAAGTGATGGGTTTGAATTGCGAGATACTGATTTGGACATCCTAAATTTGTTTTCAGTCCAGTATCCAACTTCCAGCTCAATGCAACACACAACATTTACGTCTTTAAAAAAAATTGTATTTTTAGTATTGCCAAAACACACATGCACTTTTACTTTCTTGGGAGAAAAATGTGTCTCTTGATTTGTTTCCAATCTGTGTGCTCTTGCCAGCAACTAAAATGCTTGAAGAACCAAAATGAATAATCGGTAAGAGCATCGGCAATTAAAGCTGCAAATTTTAATCAATACATCTATTAATACAGATATATTTATCTTGGCCAGGAAAAATGTGCACATTTTCAAAATCCTAAGCATACCTGGTCTGTTAAATTATTTGTTTCACATATTCAAGGAAATCCACTGTCTATGGCAAATATATTATCAAACAGCCTTTAGTCTTTTTTTCACTTCCAGTAATTTTTGTGGAACTGGTATTTTTTATGTTCTTTCCCCAACTGCTGGTTATTAAATCCATTTCTTAACTTTCAATTTTCTTTTGTTTGTGTCATCAGGCTGCGAAACCGGAGGTCACTGCCAAATCTAAACCACGGCAGTGTGCGATAGGCTCAGAATGTGAGTCATCCTGTATTTGGAGATTTGGGGTTTTTCAGCTATCAGCAGAGCACATCTCCAGTCCTGCGTCCAAGTTCTTACACACTGAGTATCTCACGATCTGTTAAAAGCAGATCTTCAGGTAGAGCTGCCAAGATCAAGAGACCCCAAACAGCATTGCAGGAGCCCACTGTCACTTAAACACTACTGAAGACACCATGTCCCAGTGTGGCCACAGGATGCTGGGATATATTTAAGTACCTTGGCTATTTAATCAGGGAATAAAGAAGGAATAGAGGAAATTATCCACAAGGTGAGAACAGATTAGCTACACAGTATACACCAGATTAATCTGCGTCTGTTTGTGGTGGTGGGGTTTAGAGGGTGCATTTCCAGCCCCAGCAGTGGCCCCTGCTCCTGGGGCAGGCAGGGCCATGGAGCATCTCGGGGAGAAGCAGCAGCCCAGGCAGACAGCATCCCTCCCTGCTCCATGCAAAGCTCCCCAGCACTCGTGCTGGGCGCTGCTCACCAGTGCCCTCGCCAAGCACAGCAGGGATGAGCGACGCCTATGGTGTTCTTGTTATACATGAAGCCTGTTTGTCACAAAAAAACAAGGTGACTGCTAACTGCTGTGGCTATTAAATGAGACATCTATTTTTGTAAATGAAGCCCAAAGATACCTTGTTCATTATTTAAACAAACTTATGAAAAACGGGCACGTTTCCCCCCACCCTTGATATTTATTCTATGTACTGTCAGCAATAGGTGTCACCTCATCAGCATGGCCCCATCTGACTTGAGGGGCTGTGGGTGCTTGTGTGGGTGCAATTTTACTGAAAAATTCTACCCCCAGCAGCACCATCTCCTTTCAGCAACAGATTTTCATTACAGGGATGCACTTGGGGGTGTTACATCCAAGAGGACTTCCAGTATGTTTCAGACTGCAAAAGCACTAGGAGTGAGAAGGGGAAAAAAAAAAAAAAGACTGGGCAGTCATTTGAATCAGTGAGTGACAGGCTGGGCCAGCTCTCTGTATACATTAATAAATTAGAATTTTAATTGTGTCTCTGACTGCAGGAGCTGCTCCAGTACTTTAATACGTACCAACAATTGGCTATGTTATGGAATCCACGATGTGGCCTTCACTGTTGACCTCTGCAACACAATTCCCAGTCTGACTACGGAAACTGTTTGGTTTGATCCTTTCAACTTATTTGAATCCTGACAAATAAGCTCACAGCTGAAAGGTCAACACAGTCATATTTCATCCTCTGGAGCTATTCTTAAGACATCTGCACAACAAAGCACTTCTTTTAGTACCTGACACTGGACCTAGCCAGCACAATCTCTCATTAAAAATGTCCCCAGTGGAAGAGTCTATTAAAAGGCATATGGATCAGCTATGGATTTACCAAATAAAATATTTTTGAAAGCATTAATGTAACGCTTTGGATTATGGCTCTTGACGCTGCCAATAAAACGTATATTTGCCCAATGACAAAATGCTTCATACTTTCCAAAAGAATAATAGCCCGGCTGTAAAGCACGAGGTGTTGTCCAGCAGCCGGAGCACAGGGGTGGGAGCCAGGAACTCATGAATCTTAATCCTACCTCTAAACCCAATTCCCTCTGTGATCCTAAGTGAGTTGCTTAACCCGCATCCCTCAGTTTCCCAGTCCAGAACTGGGATAATGCTACTTACTTATCAGACTTTCCTTCTGGGGATGTTTTGGAGATTAGTATTTGCAAAATGCTTTGAAGATGAAATCACTACACCAAAGCTCGGCGTTGTCCACGCTGGGCCAAGGGCTGCAGTTAACAGCTATTCCTCTCTCAGGCAAAACTCCCCTTCAACTGCCCATCAGCTTTATTTGGGGAAGAACCACAGAATCAGGCCCTCTCACTTTACTGTCAAGGCCTCTAGCGATGTTGGCTTTACCTTCCATATTCTACTACATATTTAAAGAGCCTAGCATCCGTATTTTTGCAGGAAAATAATCTGAAGCACATATAAAAGGCAAGAGAAGCAGCAATGCTGTCAGGGAGCTCATGGTGATAGTATATCAAACTAAAAAAAAAAAAAAAGTAGAAAGAGCAAAACAGACATGAGTTTGACAACGTGCTATGACAACAAGAGGGAAAAAAAATCCGGAAAGAATTTGGGGCTACAGAGGCTGAAGCATCAGATATAGAAGAGCGAGATAAGATAAATGTCCCAGCTAAAGGGCTTTGTGCAACTGCAGCTGAACTGCTGCATTCAGGACCTTATTATCAAAAATCCACTGACATGCTGCAATTGCAATTGCAGTAATAAAAGCAATAACCAGCTGCAAACCAGCAAAGTGGTCAAGGGTCTGGAAGTGCTAGTTTAAGAAATACATAAAGAACTAGATACATATAATTTGCCAAAACTGGCAAGTACATGTTAGTATCTCAGATGTTTGAGGAGTGCGAACACGAGGCAAGGCAAGGGACTGACTCAGTATTTATACAAGCAGTATTACTTGGAGCAAGAGGATGGAATTAAAGTGGAAAGTTCCTGAGCGTGTGCTTTGTTATGGAAAACTATCTGAAGGAAAATAATAGCAGTCCCACCATCACTTGGGATTTCTAGCACTAGAATAGCAAGAAAAAAAAATAAAGAGAAAAAAAAGGAACTGTGATACATGACCTAATAGGTCTTTCTTGTCTTTAACTCCCCGTGATTTATCCCACAAGACTAGCAGAATGTACTCCAAAGCCCCATATGTGTGCATACATCTTCTGTTTGGGAATGCTGTATTGGTTTTAGCTCTCTGAATTCATAACAGCACAAAGCCCTCTAATATTTAGATTTTATTTCTGAAGATGTCCATAAATCAGCAGACAATAAAAGGGGGAAAAACACACCGATGATACGATATCCTAGCATTTCCCAATATCCTTGACACAGCAAATCAACGGTTTGAGTGAACACAGACTACAAATGGAACAGCAATCAAACAGAAATGTTAATGCAAATCTCCTATGCACACTGACACAGTAACAAAAGCTATTCCATTTTGTCATGATCCAACCCTACCAGACGCTAATAAAAGTACACGCTCACGATTTGTAAATACGCCGTAGGTGGGACTTTCAAGAGCACCCAGCATCAATCCTGCTGCCACTTACACCAGCCACAGCCACTCTGGACACAGGGAGGAAGCCCCTGAAGGTTCCATCCCAGGGTCTGCATGGAAGACGCATTTATTCAGCTTTTACAAGCCCCAGACCCTCACAGAGGCTCACAGGCTCCCCTTACCTGAAGGGCTGGCTGTTTGTCATTCCTCTTCGGAGACTTTAATCCACTAACTTGCTGCTGCTGCTGCTGCTGCTGTTGCTGCTGCTGCTGCTGTTGCAGGAGAAGCTGTCGTGCCACCTGGAGAGCCTGTAGGGAGAAAGAGGTTGGAGAATTGAGTTCAGAGTCAAGAGGGCACGGGGAGCTACACAAGCAGCATAAGGGCAAAGCAATCCCTGGTCATGGAGTACCACTCCACTCCTGATGCACCTCCAGAGAGGAAAGCAGTGGCTTCCACAACAGCAACACCTAGCATACAATGGGATGATATCCCACCACTGATTTCCCATTTTGACTAAGGAGAAAAACAGCAGCAGCTGATGTTTGCCTCCTGGGTGGAAGCCTCAAGTAACTGCAGGAATCCTGGCGGTGAGCTCCATGGAGTGGTTGTTGTGCCCCTGAAGCAGCTCACAGCCCTCCTCACTAATGGGCAATCTCCTCTGCTTTCAGCTTTCAGATGCCTCCTCTCCAGCAGATCAGGCTGGTTTTACAGAAGAGGGCAGTCATATATCACTGTCTGCTCCCCTGAGCACCAGAGAACATCAGGGAAGCTTCTGGAAGGCCACAGTGGGAGAAAGAGGAGAGGCAGCAGCAGGCAGAGCCATGCTGCAAGGAGCTGGAGAGAATGCAAAGAAAAGCTGGGACAGCATTTCACCTCACCAGGACTTGGACTTTGATGATCCCTGTAGGTCCCTTCCACTCAGGATATTCTATGATCCGATGAAAATCACTGTCAGCCCATGATGGACCAGCTGTGGGGACTCACTGGGAGGGGGCACAGCAGTAAAGGGACAGTGTGACACTGGAGGGGCAAGGGACATGACCCTGAAAGCATGAGCAAGCAGGATGTGGGGAAATTATTGCAAAATGTCATCCAAAGCAGAGAAGAGTCCCTCAACACTGGAGCTGCTCTGCAAGGCCTGATTTCTCCATCAGGTGGGGAAAGGAAACCAAGAGGAGATAAAAGAGGAAAAGCTGAGGAGCCAGCCCCTGCCCTGGCTCCCCCCTGGCTCCCCAGGCAGGGGACAGCAAGGATGATCCCTGCAAGGCAGACTGTGGCACAGCTGAGGCTGTGCTGGCGAGACCCCAGCCTGCTGCTCCCGGAGGATTCACCAGCACCGGACCGGGCCTCCCTGGTCTCCTTGGAGACGTTCAGTACATGTGTAGGTGGAAAAGTGGGAAGGCTGAAGACTTCATTAATGTAAAACAAGAAAAATAGTCCCTTTGCAAGATGCCTACATGGAAGGAGGGAAAAAGCCTTCCCCACTCCTACTGTGTATGTTCTCTGAGTGATTTAATTAATACCTATTTAATTAAGAAGTCAGATATGCTTCAGGTTTCACCTGCTCCTTCAAGTTGCAGTGTTTAATCTCAGCGTAGAACTGCTGGGAAAGGTTTGATATCAAGGTCAGCAAACTCTAACCCAACTCCCCCACCCCAGTAAAACCTTGTTATTTTAATTGCCTAGACCCATCTTTTTACTTTTGGAGAGACATTGGTCAGCTCAGCGGACTGAAGAACCACTACAGCTGACCAGGGCAAGTGGGCAGGAGAGACCTCATAATGCTTTGGCAGTAAGCCCTCCTTTCCAATTTAATAACAAGTCTCCACTGGATCAGAAAAACTCTCTAGGGGTGGATGCGATTTCCAGCAGAGCTTGGCACAGTGCAGGTAAAATTAGATTTTGCATTTCAAGCTGGTTGGAGCTTAGTGCACCCATAACATCTCTGAAATGGTCCATGTCCCTGCAAAGGCTGCAGGGAGCTGCTGGGCATGGATCTGGGCTCCAGACACACACAGCCACCACCCCCTCAATGGTGCACCATCAAGAAACAGGAAACTCTACAGCCTACCAAAGAATTCAATGCAACAAAAGAAAGCTTTATGCAGAAAGCGCTAAGAACGGTTAAAAAATACCTTATTTTTATTGAATTAACTTATTTAGCTGTTAAAGCATCTTCAAGGGTGGGCAGAGGCAGCAGAAATAAAACCTACAAGACTTAAGCGGATAGGCAACAAATACTCACTTATTTAACAGGAGTGTTGTATGGCTTATTTAATTAATGAATACTTGTAAAGCACTCTGAGTTGCTCAGACAAGAAGCTCTATACAGTACAAGCGCAACATATTATTATATATTATTAAGACTGGCTCTGCAGAAGAATAATTCCAGGTAAATGTGCAATCAAATGATCATTTTAGTTCCCAGTAATTAGATTCAATAGGCCAAAAAAAACACAGAAGCCTTTCTTTAATCATACACTAAACAATCAGAACATCCCTAACCTTTCAAGCTACAGCCTTTTTGAATAAAACATCATCAACTTATAGATATTATTCCAAAAAGAACCAGTCACCATATGTGTTGTCTCTTTGAAATACAGTTGCTATAGCAGACCCTGCATGCATTTCATGTGATATGATCATATTCTATCCGTTCTGGCAGCTGAGAGGTTGCACAATTAAACTGGCTGCCAGAAATTTTTGAAGATTCCCAGAACAAGTAGCCATGCAAGAAATGCCTGCTCTCTACTCGAGCTGGCCACGAAGCTCCGTGCAGCTTGGTGGGGTGGCCACTGCCACCATAAACCCTTACCATGACTGACCCCACTGCAATGAGGGTCTCTGGCTGGCACTGGCAGAGCTCTGCTGGAGGAATGACAGAGCTCTGTCCCTGCTCCAGTCCAGCTGCACAGCACCCACATCACACCCACCACTCTGAGGGTCTCCATTCTAGGTGACATCTACACCACCCCATTCCATGTCCAGGTGTCACCTGTGCTGGTGCAAACCTGGTGGGACCAGAGTTGGTAAGAGGGAAGGACCAGCAGAGAGGGTGGAGCAGAGCAGGAAGGAAAGATTAGAAAGAATAGAAGTGGGCTAGAGTGATCATCAGGGATACAAGCAGCCACGATGGACAGGAATATCAAAGGCAAAAAACAACGTAGATGCAAGTGAGATGGCAACATGCTGACATTCCAGGGATTGCAGCTTGAAATGGCATTTCCCATTTCTCCTCTCAAGATTTCACTTTTTCACTTACAAATAACTGACAGCAATGAAAGCTGAGCATCAGATGAGCTCAGGTTTAAGATGTGGAAGGTTGTGTATAGCCAAGATATGCTTCTTACTGAGCATCTGCATCAAGGAGCTACCATGTAGCTTGGTGGTACAGTGAACCCAGCAATCCCACATCCCTCTGCCTTGCTACTTCTCCCTGCTCAGCCTTTCCTTCCTCCTACCTCAGTCCAGTCCTTGCCACTTCCAAGCCTCATCCACACTCCTCACACAAGACAGGACATGTACAAGAAAGCTGGCTTGGGATACACTGACCCTCCTTCCTCTCACTCACAAAATGCTTCAAGCTCCTCCAGGTTTGCCTTCATGGAATTACTTTGTTGATGTCAGTTCAAGCCCTGTGGACAGCCGTACAACCCAAGCCAAGAAGCATCACCCCTCTGCCCCCTTCCCCGGTTCCAGGCAGTGCTGCTCCTGCATGGAGCTCATTCCTGGCGTGGGAGCCCTGCTGAGGCTGCCGGTGCTGCACAGTGCTCAGGCGAGGATAGACAGGGAAATTAATTTGAGTGAAGTCAGTCCCACAACCTTCATCAGCACGGAGATTCGCAAGCAGGCCTGTACATTAATAAAGCTTCCTGTGGGAGTAGATGTTGCCTTTGATTTGCATGTGAATTCAATGCTAGTGAGAAGTGCCAGACTGTCAGACATGGAGACCAAAGTCTCTTATCTTTCCAAAAGCTTCTGTAGCAGTTTCCCCACATTTCCTTAATCATCTGCCTTGTCCTCAACTTACTGAACAGGCAGTAGAGAGTAAAGCTGGATTCGGTTCAACTCCTGCTGCTGCCAAGTCCTGAAACAAGGGTGCCACGACTGTTTACTGCTAGCCAACAGCTCTGCTAACGTGGCCCTCTCCTCACAAGCAGGTGCTCTGACATCTCCAATCTCTTTTCACACATTCTTCCCCACTGCCATAGTTACATCCTAAATCTCCACCACGTGCTTGCAAGTGAACAATTGCCAGGGGCCGTGAAAAAGCAGCTTGTGTTTGTATGTCCAGACAAGAGCATGTTCCTTTAAGGTAGAGATGCCAAGAGCCCCCAAAACCACTGAGGTGCTTCAAATACCTAGCTCTGTATTTACCAGCAGCCACATTATCTGCACTGCTCAAAGACCCTGCAAGCCTGGACAGAGCTTCTTGGGACACCCAGAGACCAAGACACCAGCTTCCTGCAGTGAATCACAGAGCAGCAGTACCCATCCTCCTCTCTGCACCAAAACACAAGGGGAAATCCTCCCACTTACTGGGAAAAACAGAGAAAGGAAAGCATCCCCCTGAAAATGAATCTTCCATGGGTTTTGGTCACTATAAACATGGATTTGGAAGGACAACATCAGGAAAAGGCTGCCTACCAACCAAGTCATCCTATGCCTAAATGCAAGATACAGTAAATGAGCTCCCAAGGTGCTTTCTTATCCATTAGGAAATCACCCAGACATAAGGAGATTTTCTGGTGTAAAACAGAGATCAGTAAAAAGGCAACTGAAATACAGAGCTTGAGAGACATTGCACAAACTTGGAATGGTATTTGAGAGTCAACATTGGGTGACACCTAACCCAGGAAAAATGTTAACAGTACATTAACTGTGAGATGAATCAAGCCTGTTTCATTCACAGCGTAAGTGGGAAGCCCCACTGAAAAGCCCTCTCCCTGTGCTTAGGGAAGTGGCAACCATTTATTATTTCCCAACCACTTAAGCACCAGGAGGGGGAAAAAAAAAGTACACATTTGAGATGACCAAGACAATTTTATTGCAAGACAGACAGAACGTGACTTGTTTGCCCAGCTGTTGTTTGCCCAGAACACTGGGCACTGCTATCACCCCAGTTACTGTTGTAATTCAACATTTCCATGCAAGCACCTTGACCTTTCAGTTTCACCATCCTCTTTGGGCAAGCTCTGACGAAGGGTAAAAATGCAGCCCTGCCTCTCACTGCATGTGGCCAGAAACTCCTGATTCGGGAAGGGGGCTGGGGAAGGGAAATACACTGGAAAAAGAGGGTAGAACTTTAAAAATAGAAATGCTGCTTAAAGGCCATATACTTGCTTACAATGTCAGTACATAAGGAAAACAGTAACAGGATCCAGTCGCATGGAGCCTCTTGCTAACTTGTTCCACCACTGCAGCCAGTACAAGGCAGCAACTCTCCAACTTTTTTCCATCATCCTATTCCTACTGAAGAAAAAGTGCTCCAGCTCCTCCCTTCCCATCTGCTCCAACCGTTATTAATATCAATTGGTTATTAATGAAATATGATGACCTACAGCTATAATAGGCCTGGCTCTAACGCCAGGGGAAGCTTGTTTCTGAACCTGAGGTTTATCAGGCATGGAAAGATCAATCCAGGGAACATCAGGATGTATGGAAAGGAATGTACACTGGAGGGTGGGGAGATGAGCAGCAGCCATGAGGATGCAAAAGAAAGGGGTGTCCTGTTCAACTGCCAATTCCCAAGGCAGCTGGTCAGTAATGAATGGGCTGCCTACAAACTATCTGGATAAACATGCACTCAGAAGTTTCAAGGAGAACACAAAACAAAATCTCATGTGTTTTTACAGATTCCTAAGGATTCTGGGCCTTTCCAGGTGGACAAAGCTGCTTATCAGGAAAGCAACTTGAGAAAGGAAGAAGGAAGAGTTCCCTAAAATCAGAGGTGGTCTTGCAGCCATTGGAAGTGTCCAAGCAATAAATCTGGAAAGTTAGTTGCCAGCCAACACCATATTCTGTCCATAATTTCAGTTATGGTCATAAACAGCAAAATAGAAAAAAAACAAGCAAGCAGAGAGAGAAGGAAGAAACTTTAAGGGCAAAATCTGCCCTTGGAGCAAACATCTCACTATGCTGGCCCCAGACCTTGTGTGTTGACCTTTGATAGCCATACCCTTGCAAGCTACCACTGCTCCTCAACTTCCCCACTGAGGTTTGGGCAAAGCACAGCGTTGCAGCAGCAGGCATGCAGCTCTCCCATCATCTATTTCTCCCCAAATTTCATGCCACCTTCAGGCCCTGAGGAATCTCCCCACCAGCAGCTCCAGGCGCCTCTCCCAGTGGAGCATGGCCCACCTCCCAAAAGGGCTTCTTGCTTCCCTTCAGCCTCACAAGGCAAGTACCTTTGTTTCTCCTGGGTGGGACGAGGGGGAATTTAGACTCAGCCAGCAATCTCTCTTCTTTCTCAGCTCCCATCTGTCCTCACACCCCGCTCCACTCCACAGCTGCTCCCAGCAGAGCGGCAAGATGCAGCTCTCAAGCTCGGAAGCCCGGATGCACCCGAGCTTCAGAGATGCTTCATGTCTCTCCCACTCCTGCCTCCTCTACCTCCTCTCCTGCGACACTCTCTTCTCCTGGAGCAGCAGATGTAGAGGAGCGGTGGTAGGAGGCAGACACATTGGAGGGGAGCCCTGCTGCAGTTCTCCTCCGGCAGGCTCAGGAGCCGCACAATGTGTGGAAACCAGCGAGGAGAGGAGCAGTATGCAAAGGGAAAAAAATAAAAAATAGTGCAAAGCGACAGCAGTGGGTAGTGCTGTTCCTCTGGGAGGAACAGAACAGGGGGAGGTGAGATGAACCAACTAGAGAATAGGAAAGGAACCAAAATGAAGAGGAGGAATAAAATGTAGAAGATGCAAAAAAGAGAAGCAGATGTTCTTGCAGCACTTATTCCCTCTGACATTCGTGCCCAGCTCTTCCATCTTCCTCCAGAACTGGGAAATGAGCTGCTACGTGTTCCCTTCCCCACTGCCACCACCCTGACCCTGTGCCACACACAGAATGACACAGCCAAGAGCCCCAACACAGCTCTTGGCAGTGCAGAAGGGAACTTTGAGGATACCTGCAGGCAGGACATGGGGCTCTGCTATGACACACAGCTAAGATGCAACATAACCTGGTGAATCATTCCTACTGTCCAGCCTTCTCAACCACCTTGGATTCAAACAATCCCCATCCCCATCTCATCCTCTGCTTCCTTGTTTCATTAAATAATCCTTTTCCACCCACACTGTTCCAGCTCCACTGGTGCAGCAGGGATGCCCTGGGCCTGGGGAGATGCTGCTGGTTGTACCCAGTGCCTCACTCGGCTGCAGCCAATCTGCAAGGCTGGTTCCACCCAAGGGCTACCAGCCAGCTCGTCATAGAGGGGAGCTTCAACAGCAATAAAATGGTCAATAAAATGGTCAGCTGGCCATGAAGATCACAGCAGACTGGTCTGGACAAGTGACTAATGGTGTGATCCCTATGCTGGAAAAAGAGAAGGGACCTGAGGTCCACATGTACAAACCCTGGCTCACATCCTGTCCCTGATGTGACAGGGGCACACTTGGAGCAAGGGAGCTGGCAATAAGCCTCATGCTGAAGCATCTCCTAGAATAGTTCAGTCATAAGGAAAGAAGATGAGTCTCTATTTTTCTTCCAGCAGGCTTAGTTTCTTTCCTCTGGAATAGATTCTGGCTACCAGTTAAGGAGATTCCCTCCAGAAAAAGGCACTGGAAACAGAAAGCCTTTCTTCCAAACCCACAGGGTGGAGCTGCCTGTGTCCCAGCTCTGCTGCAGTTCTCCTCGTGGGCACTGAGGTTACTCCTCAGTGGGAGCATGAGTGGACTCCATGCCCCTGCCCTGCCATCCCACAGCCCATTCCATGGCTGGCAAGGTCCCTGCCTGTGAGGACCCAGCACCACACAGGGGGAAAACAGAATTTGCCTCCAAAATAAACCAATTTCCATTTTGTAATTTATTCATGGACTCCAACAATTTCAGGGAAAAGGTGGGTGAGGTATCTTCTTCAATACTTGGAGACACTACAGGGATGAAGGGAGCAGGCAGCAAGGGACAGTAGGGTGAGAGATCAGCCTCAGCCAACACCATGAACCTGCAAACCCCGAAGCAGCTACAACAGGGAAAATGGCTACAAAAATCCCTTTTTTGAGGCATAAATGAGATCCTCAGGCGGTTACACCACAAAAACACCTTCTGTCCCTTCTTTTAAAGAGTCACAGTCAGGACTCATCAAAGCCACTTAAAAAGTATCTGGCAAAAAGTTCCCAAACATTAAAAATGGTTCTCTTTATTTTGGCATGCCAAGACTCACAGCATGTAGCGGTCTGTACCAGCAAGAAAGGAGGGATGGGCCAACACATCCTGGTAAAATGAGAAAGGATACAAATCTTGGCTCCCTGTTCAAACTGAACCAGAACTGAACTGTTCCTGAGTGATGAAAAAAAAAAAAATCTTATGGGATTTCCAGCTCATTTCTGTAGGCTCGAGATCAGATTCTGAACTACTGTGTTTATGCAAAAGTGAACCAGACCTTTGAATATTTGGAGGAGCATTCACTGCTGAGCCGCGTTTTTCTTGGATGTCAAAAGCACGGGAAGTTCTCATATTTTTTAAGAGAGAAGAGAAGAGGGATAAGGTGGGGGGGGAGAAGGAAGAAGGCCTTTTTGTTGCTACAACATAAATAGTATATTGCATACAGCTGCTTGCGCGCTTCCCTGTGTGGTCAACAAAACAGGGAACATATTTTAAGCTTGTTTTCCAAAACACTGCATGACAAACTTGTACTCAGAGGCCCATGAAATACAGCCCCTGACTGTGGACATCTCACCACGCTCCATCAGACACTCGCTGCTGCTGCTGGGTGAATGAAGGAAACAAAACACTGGGACAGCCCAAAACATGGAAAACTAAAGCTGCAAATCACATCTCTGCACTTCTGTGGCGCAACCTAATTTAGAACTGCTTGTAAAAAGCTTAATTTTAACAGATTCTGGTAAAGCAAAAATAGGCAAGATTGAGATGGAGGCGACAAAAATGATTAGAGGGCTCAGCAGATACGAGGCAAGATTGATAAGGGTGGGAGTGTTTAGTTTAGGGAGAGATGAGTAAGAGGGGAGATGATAACAAGTACACAAGTTGTGACTTGGCCTGAGAGGGTACATCTGGTGCTTTTGCCATTTCTCATAATGCAAGAGAAAGAGGACATTGAATGAAGGCAGGAAGCAACAGCCACCAAAAAAACCCGAAACAAAACGGCAGATAAAAAGATTTTTTTTCCTTTCTTAATATACAACTCATAATTACTCTCTGGAACTTACTGTCACAAGATATCACCAGGGCCAAGAGCATCGGGAGGATGTAAAGAAAGGATTAGACACTTGCAGAGATAGTTGTGAGAGCATTTACAGCTACCTTTTGAAAAATAAAAATAGAAATCAAGGTACAAATGTTTACGCTTCAGGGCACAAACAACCTTAAATTGCTGAAGTCTGGGAGGACATTTTCCCCCATGGACAGGTTCTTCATGGGCTTCTGCCCAAGGACTTCAGCCAGGGCTGGAGAGCTCCCCTGTCCAACAGGCTGCAACTGCTCCTGCCCCTTGGTCTTTGCAGGTATCTCAATCCTGCACCTCTGATCCCAAAGCCCATTCCTCAGCCCACCCTGAGCCTCCTCAACCCTCAGGGAGCTTCTGGGCAGGGGGGGGGCAGCCATGTACCCCAGCGTAGCCCCTGCCCATGTCACCTGGCCCCGGCTGCTCATTTCCTCTTTCTTCTTTACATCACATTTAAGTTTCAGGTCCTTATTTTGCCAGCCCTTCCTCTCCCTGCTATTTCGACTGCCACTTTTTCCTCCCTCAAACCCAAACCCCCAGCTCCAGCCCCTGCCATCCACTTGGGCTCTCCAGGGAGCGCTGACCCCCTTGCACCCAGAAGGTGACGCATCCACCTCCAGACCCACCAGCGATGCACAGACTCAAACACAACTTCACAATGTCAGGCAAATTTTCCCTTTCTCGACGTGAAGCCATTCCTCAGAGGAACCCTGCATCCCTGAGGAGGAGGAGGAGGACCCTCCTGTGGATGTGGCACCTGCGGGGCCATGGCAGTCAGGCGCTATTACGGACCGCGGCGCTCATCAACGCGCTGGAACTGACATGCGACTCGGGGAGACAAAGAGAGATTTTGAAAGCAAGTCAGTCTATTAAATTTATACCTACCTGCACAATGTGAAGCAAACCACATCTCAGTTTCCTTTCATGTGCATGACAGTCTTAACTTGTTTCTTTTAATCCCATAAAAGCAGCTAAAGCATGCAACATGCTTCCCGGAGATGAAGCAAACCTGTATTTTACTTCCTGACAGTGATTTAGTTTATAGGGTGTTGGTTTTTTGTTGTTCTTTTTTTTTCAGGGAAGATAATGAATATTGTCCAAAGCTGGTATTATAAAGGAAATACTACATGCTACATGCTAGACACCTGGCATTTAAAAGAGAATCCCATAAATTGACACTGTCTGTAACGGACCAAACACAGCTGCAACCCCTCACGCTGCACAGACACCAGCACTGGAGGCTGGAAGATCCCAGCATCTCCTGCCAAGGTTTTCTTTGGAAATCAGCACCCTTCTGAAAATTCAAAGCGTCTCTCATTTAGTCGGTCACACCCCAAGTAGGACCGGGGAGATGACCAGGGCTGTATGACTACGCAATAAATCCAGCAAATCCAAAGGGCTGGAGCAGTAATCCATGGAAATGTTCCAGGCAAGAGGGGGGTTTAAGTGCCTTTAATTCCCAGCTGCAAGCCCAACAAGCTGCCAGAAGGCGGAGACCACCGAACACAAGGGGTTAATGGTCTTGCTAAAGAAAATGATACACATAATTTCCTTTTATCATAAAACAATACGTTTATTATTTTCTGTATATCTGTTAAAGGGCATGGCCTTCTGAGTGGAAAACAAAACACAGCTTGGTCACATGTTTATTTGCTTCAGCTACTCCCTTTCCCTTCTGATAAATAATCAAACATGCCATCCAGAAAAAACAAAACCAGTGAGCTGGGAAATTTGATGGTCATCAAATAGACTAAGATACCAAGAAAAGCAGCCCACTGTTCCCACAGAGAGTTTTCTGCCCCACACCTACACTAACATCTGAGTAAATAACTTCAGTCACTCTTTCCATTTTCCCCATGAAATTACTCCTACTGTTAAACAAATTGTCCTTAAGGCAGTTGCAAACACCATTTTTTTTTTTCTGCAAAGTAGAACAACTTCTGAACATTAAAAAGCCAGACTAGCAATATATTTTCAAAATATGTTTGTTGTACTTGCGGTTTGGCTGAACACACAGCTTGATTTCTCTCTCTCTCACTCTCTTTTCTAGGAAGATGGGGGTTTACAGTTTAAAATTTTAAAGTGTATTTGGATCTTGGAGAGGCAGGAAAAGCCTCAAGGAGGATGGGTTTTCTCCACAGGGCAGGCAGCATATTTTCCATTTTCTCTTATGTTTCACACTATACGAGCACCACGAATGCTTGCCAAAACAAAAAAGTTACCTGCTATTTCAGTGGACTTCTGCGGGGGGAGAAATCACTGAGAAGTATCAAGCAGTTTTTTAAAGTCACTTGAACAGAGGGGAAAAAATCCAGCATCCGTGTTGTGACATGGATTACCTAGAGGATCTACACTATCTTCCAACAACCCCTGAAGACCATTCATACAACAATCATTAATACTGAAAAACTGCAGAGAAAATCCCTCACGTGAGAAGTTAACAACCATTACCCGGCGTGAGCACGCTTTCCCTTTCCTTTTGTAGTACCACAGGTCTAAACAATAGTCATATGAATGAGATAATAGCCATGCTTGTCTCAGCAGCCTGATTTTTATTAGCATGAAATTGGTACAAATATTAGCGAGGCTGGTTCGCATGTGGTGCCAGAGCCACCATGCAAACAATTTGTGGAAAACAAAAAAGCCATTCGGTGGGTTTGCGCCACTTGTGCTGCCCAGAGCAGCAGCAATGTTTCCTTTTCTTGGAGGGGTTTGTTTGTTAGGTATTTTTGGCAGTTCTGCAAAGAGAAGCTGCAGCACCCGGCGAGCAGCAGGGACAGTGGCACATGGCTGCTCCTGTGCCAGAGGGGCAGCACCACAAGATGACAGACAGGCACCCCAAAAAAGGACTCGGCCCTTGCCACAGCTCTCCAAAGCCATGCCAAAAACCCCACCCTTGTCAACACTGCCATATACAACCTGAACTGGCTGCTTTTGCATCAAACCAAAGCAATTCCCCTCTCCTGTGCTCCAAGCTGCCTGCGCAAGGCAGCGCGTTAAAAGTTCAGCCCTGCCTGCACGCTCCTTTCCTCTGAGCGCTCGCAGAGAAAATGAAGAGTTTAACAGAGTGAGCTCTTACTGTCTGCCTTTAGATTTCCGTCTTCGCGCTGGAGATGTTTCTGGCTGTTTCTGTGAAGCGGGGGCTGAAGAATGGTAAAAAGATGTTTGAATAAACAGGAAGTGCCGTGCAGCCGGAGCACAGGCTGGAGGGAGACGCTGGAGCACTGCCCTTCGCAGCAGCCACCGGGCTCTGCCTCCACAGTAGCAACCTCTGCTTTTACTAAATGACAAAGAAACCGCAAAGCATTCCTTCCCTAATTCTTCCCTTGCGAAGTGGTGAGATCAGCTGGAGCTCACAGGTAATCTCAAAGTTGAGATTAGCACTCCACCCGGCACAAAAATCTAGTGACTCCACACTATTAAACCCCCCTATCTGTGAGCAGAAACAGGCAGAACTAATTATGTCCCCAAACAGACCAAACAGCAGGCAGAAGCACACCTCGCTTCTGTATCTAGGCAAATTCGGATTTGCACGGAAGTCCAGCCAAGCTTGACGTTCCTACCCTCGACAGTGCTGTGACTTGCTCTGGAAACCAGCTCGGGAGGCTGGCCGGGCTGCAGAGCTGTTTTCTCTGTGTGAACTGAAATATAAACAACCGCCCAAAAAACACAGCTTGTCTTGGGTGCAGGGACTTGCATTCGGCATCTCCGAAAGTGTAACTTCAGCATTCCAGCAGATGCCACCCCTCCTTCGCTGTCTCCTTCCCCTCCCTAAAACAAACTACCTATTTAACTGGAGATGACTAACTAACCGTCTCCCCACCCAATTATCAAAGCCCTGTCTGCTGTCATATTGGTGACATGACACAGATATTGTCAAGAAAAAGTAAACTGGGGCTGGCACTCAAAGGCAGCTCGTGAAGAGATGAGCAGTCGAACAGCCATATTCAATAAAAAAGAGGAACAGGATTCCTTTAGAAAATGTATTGCTGTTGTGGCAACGTGCTGCTGCCACTGAAGGGACTGATTTGTTATTTAGCATGTAGTCTTGGACTGTCTGTCATTCTGGGTGCTAATGCTCTGCTAAAATAACTCATTGGGAGCTGTCAGTGGGATGTTTACATAGGCCCCCAATCTTTTCTTCATACAAGGAAATTTTTTACTGGAATTCATCTTCTTTTGATCTCACATTCAAAGCAACAGCAGCTTGATAGACATGCAAGTCTGAAAGCAAATCCAGACGCTGAAGATAAACCGCCAGAGTATGACAGGCAGGAGCATCTAAAGCTTATAAAAATGAAGAGAACAGCATGTCGTCTGAGTATTACAATAGCAGAAATCAAGAGACATATTAGGTGGAACTGATCAGCCACAAAAACAGTTCAAAAGGCAGATCATAGAAACAGAAGACTAAGCTAGAAAAAAAATAAAATTGGAAAGATCTGCTTTACAGAGGCATCACCTCCTTTCTGAGCACCGCGGCGTTTCCGCTCCAGCATGTAAACTTAAGGGGAAAAAAAGAACAGGGCTGGTGCTGTCTCTACTAACTCAGCAGTTCTTACCTTCAACTCACCAATTAATTTGCCGACTGTACGTTTCAATTACGTGTTATTCAAAGTGAAATAAAAATAGGACACTGTGCCACTCGCATCTACAGCCCAGCCCTCCCCAACACTACAGGGATGGGGAGTTGGTGCCTCTTCGTTAGGAATTGCATCCCCCTGCAAGGTGCAAAAGGGGCCCTGGCCTGAGCCCCTGCCACCATTTTAGCTTGTTCATCTTTACAAGGGCTGAGTCTTGGGATGCTCCTGAGCTCTGCCTCTGCCACTGGTGCAGAAATATTCATTCAGAAGGTAATTTTATTTAAATTGAATTACGTGTGCCACAGAGTCTGCAGTTATGTTCCGAAGGCGACACTTGCCGGGAAACAATTGCTGAAACTTTCTCTAGAAACCCATACATTTTTAATTTTTCTTCCCCAAATAAGCTTCTTATTCTAATTGAAGTCAGCAAATATAATGAAAAAGTAATTCTCAAACAATTTTGTACTTAGAGCTATTTGTTAACAAACACTGAACGAGCAGCAGTGTTAGGTTAAAGGGCAGCAGGATTCCACATTATAATTTAGCCTGCGGTTATTTCTGATTAAGAACACCCTCCGGGACGGCAAAGCAAGATCTTCTTTTGCAGCAGGCATAGCTTTTAAAATTAGCCTCTTCTCAATAATAAAACCAACAGGAAAACTGTGGATTTAAAACAGTATTAACCAATTTGAAGTAGTGCAATCAGTTTATGTCTTGCTTTCTGCAAACCACTGTTCCCTGCCTTAGTCAAGTTTCAAATGTAAAAATGCTGCCTGGATTCTGAAACTGTTGTAAGAAAGTCACCTTCTGTCATGCTTATGTAGCTATCTAATGTGCTAAAGGCTGATTATTTATCTTTAAACTGTACTAGTTTAATCTTTTAAGGTCACCACTAATCTGCTCCAACCTTTTAAAAAATAGCAGCTTTCAAGACTTACTGCTGGAATCACTAAACTCTGAGCTGAATGTCATTGTAAGGGATACATTAGCCAGAGTGAGTGTAGTTTTACAATGTAAACACCAAATATAAATCCCCACCTAAATGAGAAGAAAAATATGATGTCCATGCCAGGAGAAATATCAGTAAATAAGGCCAACGCTGTATTATTTCACACAAATAGCGTTCCAAGTCATGTTGCTATTTCTCTCTCCTCCCCCTCCCTTCCCAGTGCAAAACTTGGGTATAATTTAAAGGATCATTAGGTGTTTTTTCTTTATCTTTTCCCTTTCTCAGCAGCAACTTTGCCTGCCTGCTGTGAAGCCTCCTGACCGCATTTGGAAGTTATTGCAAAGTCCAAAACCCCCTCATAGGTTATTTGTGTGCATGTGCTGCACAGCAGCCTTTTATACTCTTCTTTTTCCTTTTCCCCTAGATTTCTTCTGGACTTGAATGTCACAGTAGACCTTGAATGTGAAATGGCTTCAAGCTAATTGCTTTAATTGCTTGAAGATGTGCAGGCAGGTGAAACCTGATCCCCTTGGCCATTGTAGAGACCAGGAACAACACAGGAATGTTTACATAGTGGTTTGAGTTTAATAGACAGTAGAGCTGAGTTTCAGACAGCTAGCAAAAACACAGCTAATAGGTGACCTCTTAATGTAGTCCTCCTTTTTAAAAACAAAATACAATTTCGTTTTATACAAGGCAATGTCCCTAAATGCCAAGGTTATCTGCTTGACTTTTTGAGTGAGCATGCACTGCGTTGCACCTGACATTTATACCAGAAACTCTATCCTGAATGCATTTCCCTCTACCTTAAAACAAAAAGCACTTTATGTGTCAGTCACCTTACAAACAGATTAGAGCTGGATGGGGTTTCCTCGTAAGTGCAGTCATTTTAATTTAAAATTGAGTGTTTCTCACCACTGTCACATTCCTTCCCCCTCAACCCCTGGGCACTCCTACCCTCTGGTGGGCACTGGCACAAGTCCTTGGAAGGGTCTTCTGGAAAGGCCAAGTACTTTCACTGCTTTTCTAGAGCTTTTCCTGCTTTTCCAGAGCTTCCAGTGCATTTGCACCACGCTGTTAAGCTACAACGCACTTTTGCAAAGGCGCAGTTTGGTCTCACACACGGCACAAATTCAGCAGCTCCTCCTCAGGCAAAACTCCTCCTGACTGAGAACTGCAGCATTCGGGGTCACTGACGATCAGGCTTGCTTTCCAAGAATCATGAGGTAAGTAAAACACACTTGAAACCAGCCAGAGACCAGTGAGCAGGTACAGCGCAAGTGTAGAAAGCAAAGACTGAGTTTGGCAGCAGCGGTAGCATAAAGATATTTACTGTAGGTCTAGTCCCAAAAACAAACACTGAAAACAGGTAATACCAAATAGTCACTTTCCTGGCACAGGAACTTCAAGTTTTGTTGCCAGTCCTAAAAAAACAGTTAAAATCACTTGTATTGAGTGAATACCAGCTGAGAAATGACATGTGTTGCATCCCAGACAAAAAGGAATAATTAAAATAACATTTATGGAGGAAGGAAAAAGGGAAGGCAGTCTGAGATATAAGACTTGGAAAAGCACAAACACACTGAGGCAGAGGAGATGAAGCCAAACTAACACGTATTTCATATGAACAAGAAAGGCAAGCAACTCCCTGCCACACAGCCCTACAAATAAAGGGCACTTCCAATCTGATCTTGGCAATTACACTCAAAAAAGTTTCAAATTCTCTAGTACTTTTTGCTGGAGCTACCAACCCCTTGAACAGAAGCAAACAGAAGCAGGAGGGAGGCTGCTCCAGCCACTCTGGATTCCAACTGTGGCTCCCAGGAAGACAATAGATGCTGGCTGCTCTGCTCTACCTTGCCTGCTATTCCCAATCCTCTGAAGCAAATGAGTAACTGATCTTAAATAATACAGAACAAAGGGAACAATAGGAGCTGGAAAGCAAGCTGGGATACTTGGGAACATGCCTTTTTCTTTTGAGAGAGAATCTCGCCGGCACACATGCACACACTGAGTTACAGAATCACAGAAGTTGTTGTCCTGTGTCATCCCCCCCCTCACCCATCACCTCCTTAAAACCTCGAATTCCAGCCACTGTGGGGTTTTGACAGATTTTTTCTTTTCTGCACGGCCCGAAACATTAAGAAAAAAGGAGAAAGTTCAGAATAGGAGGGGCGGGAAAAAAAATAGAACAGAGTCAATTTAAAGATTTAGTATAAACTAGTCCAAGCCTGTGGGAGGAACGCTAAGTGGAAAAAGTAAACACGGTCCCCCCAAGAAGTTCCCCTGGAAGCTGAGCAGGCAGCCAGTGCCTGGTACCCGCTGCCCCGCGCCCGGGGAGGTCAGCGCAGCTATGCTAAACTGACAGGTTCAGTTTACAGCAGGCCAGCACTTTGTTTGGATATACTGGCCTTGCTCACCGCCAGCTTAACAACAGATGGCTCGAAAACTTTCATTATGTTGCAGAGGGCTGAACTGCAAACAATCGGGAAAACTGTGAAAAGTTTAACTCCCTGCGAGCCGAGCGGGGAAGCGCTGCCCTCGCCAGCCGGCGGCTCCTCCCGCCCCGGCCATGGGCGCCTTTAAATTAATTAAAGCGGGATGGGATGATTAATCATACCTGCACACGGTCCTGGGGATGCCTGGGAAAAAGAATTTGCGATTTGACAAGGTCATTTCAATAAAAGTAGCATTCCAGGAGAAAATGGACTTTGACGGATTGCAAAGCTGATTTTAAACCTTCCTCAAGCCTCTGGCTCTAGGAAAGTTATAGAAAGTTTCTGCAATAATCCTCTAATCGGGGTTTATCAGGAGCTTTCTGATGAGAGTTCTTCCATCTACAGAAACAGAGACTGTGTCCCTCACATTCTCACTTCAAACTTTCACCCTGCACGGCAAGAGAAGGCCAGCAAATAATCTAACATGCATATCTGAATGTGATTTATCCAAATCTGTGTATAATTTAAATATTCATCTAACTGATTTGATTCATATGCACCCTAATATCTTTTAACGCTCTAAGGCAGGTTATAAAGGCACCTTCCGAGGTTTAATTCAATTGACAGTCTTATATACATCTCATCACTGAAAACGCATTATTTTATATTATTCAAGAAATGAACAAATCTGTTTTCCACAAATGTATTTTAAAAGCGACTCTTTCCTGTTATTGAAAGAAAATTGTGTTTATTACTCCTTTAGCATAGTGTAAACTCATAAACGTCAACAGAGAGTACAAGGAAAACTGTCAACTAAATATTGTTTCCTTCATGAGCTGCTCTTCCAAGTCAATTACGCCTTTCAACTTCTGGGGCATTGTATGATAAACTGGCAGTAAAAATCATTCACATTAATATACCATGGTGCCTTGCCTGCAAAAGGTAATTAAAGAAGTAAATGACTCATAAGAATAGACATATTAGCTGCAAAATGAAAGGCAACTGAGCTGCCACATGAAAATATGTACCATTAAGATACTGCATTTTCATATTCCTGTAATCAGCTTCAGTAGACTAATGCTTATTTAATCCAGTTCTCGCCTAAGTCCATCAACAACTGTTTTTTGCTGTTTTCTCCTTCACTGAACATTATGTGTGCAGGTTTGGAATAAATACTGCAATAAGATTTTTGCATAGTCAATTGAAGAACAGGTTTTTTATCTTTTAAAAACTATTTTTCTTTCTCACCAAGAGGAATACAGCAGAGAAGGATACCAAGAAACCCCATGTTTCCTGGGGTTCTTTCAGTGCTTTGAGTGAAATATACACGCTGGTCTAGCATTAACCATTTTGATTTGTGAAATACAGCAGGAAATCAAGCCTCATCTTCCAACCTTCCTGTTCTTCATATGGGAAAGGTTTGCCTTGTTAATGCATGTTTTCATTAGGGTTAGAAAAATTAGACAGGCTTTCTTAAGTCTTTGACACAAGGTGGGGCAAGGAGAGGAAGGGGCAGGGCTGGGTTTGTGGAGGAGATGGAGCTGCAGGCTGGGGCGCCACAGGGGCATCACCCCCATGAATTGCTCTGCCCAGCCCAGCCTCAGCTGACAAGAACCAAACTCCAAACACAGGCACCATCCTGGCATCCCACCTGGGCAGCAGGACAGCCAAGCTCAGCACAACACACTCCTGAATTTTGGGAAGGGCCATTGCTGGGAGCTTACCCTGCAGTGCACATCTCAGCCCACCCTGTTTCTGTAGCCACCACATAAACCAAAGCCTTTTGGTGAAGGGTCTTGGGTTGAACTTCACAAGTTCATCTTTCTCCTCCCAAGGGGACAGCAGGGAGATGGTGAAAGTCAGGGAACAAAGTACAGCTGTGTCCAAAAGAAAACACCCTGCAAAATACTCAAACATTTCTAACTCATCCTGTTTGTGAGCAGTAATTAAAATATTCTTTTCATCACAATAATAGCTCTGTAAGGCCAAGATCCAAACTGCTTTTGACTGCACAGCTCTCACAATTATTTCATTTTCTAAAGTATGGGGTGGAGTGAGCTCCAGAATCTCAGCTACTGCTACAGCGCTCTGTTGACAAATGCTGACTTTCCTAAACGGCAGACGCTGTGTATGTACCATCCATCCTTTATTTATTGTGCCCGACACAGGTTTATCCTTGCAAAAAGAGATTTTTCAATAAAAATCTCCACACATTGCTTCGCAACCTGCATTATATGTTGCTTATTTATCACTATCAGTACGAAATAGTGTTAGACTTAAAATGTAGGATCAATCATTATTTAAACTGTATTATTGCTTCTCCATTTGAGCAGACATCACTTTGTACCCACAATTAATGAGCTCTAGTCCTTTTTCTAATTAAGGAACAAAGGTTCTTGTGTGCAGAGTATAGAGTGACACTGTCTAGAGAACACACATTTAAATAGAAGAGAATCCTTCTAATTACCTTACAATAGGATTTTTCATATCCAGGAACATAATAGGATCAAGAAATTAGAGCATTTCCAACAGCATTTACAAATAAGTCATTACAAAACACCGTTAAAAGGTAATAATGCATCCCTAAAAACAAGGGGACCTTATGGCGACTAGTGCCTAACACTTTGGTATTTACAGAATTAACCTTTGAGCATTGATACAGGGAAAATGCAACACAGAAATTATTTTATAGATGTGTATGCACAGAGATAAATCCAAAAAAATTGAGGAGTCATCTATTAGAGCCTAAACCACTTTAGGCTCACACAGATTAGGATCCAAACACATAATTAAGAAAGTCAGAAAGGTAACCTCGCTTTATCCAGTAATTAGGGCTGTTAGAAATCGGATACTGTCTCTTAAAAGTGTTACAAATACACGGCACTACTAAATAACCTGCACTGCTGGGAAAGTATACTCGCTATCAAGGGCAAAGCTGCTATACACTGAGGTAACAGTAAATGACAGACTGTTGTTCAAGTCCATTAGCTGCTATGTGATAGGAGCACATTCACTAGCACACGACCTGTGAAAAATCTTAGATCTCTTTAAATCTTTGAATTGGATTGCTGCATTAATTCTTAAGAACTGCAATCCTTCAACCAAGTCAAATTACCCTCATTAACAGGGGAAAAACTGCCTCTGCAATAAGTTAAAAAAAAAGAGATATTTATTACCTATAATCACTTTCACGTACTTCACCTGGAAGTGTGACAAACTGGGACAACAACTCCAGAGGCTGGCACCAGTTCAGGCGCTGGTGGGGCCGGGGTGGAGGGGACACGCCGTGCACGTGTCGCCCTCTGTGCCTGCGCGCCACGTTCAGCGGGAACGCTTCTTGGGGAAAAACCTCAATGAATGTTCCAAGAAAAGAAAAATCACTAAGAATAAGCACAGGCACTGAAGCGATCTCTGTGTGTGCCACTGAAATAACCGCAAAAGAGGAGGGGAAATTCTTCAGTTATTCAAGGCTTGATTAGAACACTACTTCATAATTAGGCATGTTACAAGTATTGTCATCAACCAGAAAATTCATGTACTAACTCAAAGGTCTCAGAAGCTGGCTCAAGCCTTCTATTCATTAACAACATCTGCTATTAATGTTTAACCCTCATAAACTTGCACCAAACATTCAGCATTCAACAAAGCTTAAAAATAAATATTTTGTTGCGCTGTTTTATCCGCGTGGTGATCTGCTCAGTTCTGCAGATATTGAGAACCACTACAACGGCCAGAGAGATAACAGACAAATATTTGGTCTTTGTTGAAAAGAAGATATTCCTTTCTCCAGTCACTGCTTCTCTGCACTTCAGATGCTACAGCTCCCGAGCCAGGCCAGTGCAGCACAATAAACAGCAATGCAGACATACAGATATACACACACCTATATGATGGCATGAATCATTTATTTTGAAGATGAAACTCCCTGGAATAATTTTCAGGATGAGTATTCTAAAGGTCCCTGTTTAAATTTTTTCCTAATTTAGAAATGAACGTTCCTGGGACGAAAGATTCCCTGTGAAATGGGGAGCTGAATAAGTCCAGGATCCAGAAATGAGAAACAGAGCGTTTCATCTTCATTTTACTGCTGCGAATCCAGATGAGAGCCCTGATCTCGCAGTCAGATCCTAATGGGCAGATCCTTGGAAGAGCCTTTGGAAAGACTCATTTCCACCAGTGTGGTTTTAATGTAAGCGTTGCAATCTGCTTGTGCAGGCTCATTTACAGCGTGGAGACAGAGCTAAGTGGTGAGCTAATGCGACCATCTAATGACTCCTGGAAGCGCACCCGGACATCCCCTGTCCCCATCCCTCTTCCCAGGGATGGATGTCGGTAGCTCAGCCCCTGCTGGGCCCAGCCTGGCTCACAGGGGCAGCCCTGGAGCACTGGTGGGCACGTCCCACAGCTCCCTGCCTTCCCTGCTCCCTCCTGCCCACACTGACCCCTGCGCAAGCCGGCCCCCAGGTCTCCACAGAGCCTGGAATTCCAGCATCAGGCGGGTGAAGATCCCGCCTGCACTCATCTCACCGTCATTTTCTCATCTGCAGCAACGCCAAGACACAAACCAAGCCACAAAAGTAATGAAAAATACAGCTCTTTTTGTCTTCAAACATGACATTCATGGCGGATTCACTGTCTGCATGTTGCAGCACGCTCTATTCTTAGCACCGTGCCTTTTAAAGTTAGGCCCATTATTTTCTACGGTGTATCAAGATCAGTATGTATAACATATGCCATATTGTTGACACTTCCCTGGATGTACTGCACACCATATGCCTAAAGCACTAAAAGGGGTGATGAACAGAGTGGCAATACTGAAAGGAGAACAAGATACACCGAGCATGTTGAATGAATTCAGTTATATAATTCAGCCAATAAGGGTTTCCATACATTTAACAATCTCTTTTTTTTTTCCCCCCTTTTTCTTCCCCCCCTCCCCCTTGTATAAAAATGAATTTAACAACTTTCCACTGTGAAAAGTTAACACCCTGGACACGTATTCAAAGCAAACATTTAATCACAGTGGGCCCACCAGGTCTAAAAAGTATACATGTAAAGATAGATCATATATAATCACACCAATAAAACAAACAAAAACGGACTATTCATACATTTTAGCAATAAACTAAAAAAATAAAACATACAGTTTTGCTCCTGCTTCCACTTGTCCTTTATTTTACCTTGCATAAATCCATACCTCAAGTTCAATTCCTAGAACTAGGGAAGATGTCATCTTGCCCATCTTCAGAGCTTTATTTACTAGTTTCTCTACTAAGAATTATTATTTGAAGAACCCAGAAACTAATGCTCTCTTACACTACAGTATTTTTGTCCAAATCTTCTGGAACGGATTATAAAATTGAAATGTAAGAAGGAACACAGCCGAGCTATATTTATAACACGAATGCTGCTCTTCAGCATCTGATACATACACATGTGTATCCTCATTTCCATGCCATCCCTCAGCACGCTCTAATGGGTACACTAACTGCATACTCGTCATTAAAATAAAAGAAAAAAGAGGGGAAAAAAAGGAACTGACTCATCACTGAGAACAGTTTTGACAGTACTTGCATGCAAAGCCCTGGCAGAGAGGCTCAAGCTATTTAGTTGTGACCAGATACAAATCACAAACTTTGGAGTGAATTAATAATTAAAGGCAAAAAAAACCCGCAAACAGACAAACTCTCAGCACAGGTAAAGGCGGATGCACAGGTGAACCCAGGTTTAATCTCCAAGTTTAGTCCTTGGAGTTATGTGCTACCTGGAGGAAGGCACAGATCTGGAAAGCAGGGAATTCCCATTGCCGAGACACTGACAGGGTCAGCAGAAGGGAAGAGCAAGGAACACCCAGCAGGAACACACAGGACCCTTCCAGGGGGAGAATCCCAGCTGGCATGGAGCACAGGGGAGGTGCAGGGAGCAGGCTGCTCTCCTGGCACACCGGGAGCACGGCCAGCTCCTCACAGGGATGCTGCTAATGCCGCAGAGCTAATGATGCCACGCAAAGCTGGAGCTTCCCCGTCCTCTGTCCTGAGTGCCCCTGTGCACCCACAGGCAATGGATCAAAGGGGCTATGAGAAGATAAGGAGAATCCATTTTAATTTCAAAACATGAAAATTCTGGCACAGGAGATCACTAGAGAAGATCAGTTCTGTTATGTATCTATGGTGTGTTGAAGGGGAATGTTACATTTTAAAATGTACACACACACACACACACATACCTATTTATCTGAGTAAGCAGTATCATTAGCAGAATAAAACAGCCTAAAAGGAACATGAGCCTTTTGTTAAAAGTGGAAGACAGAATCTTCGTGAAAAACATCAAAGAAAAGTAACACATGCTCATGTTTAAAAACAGTCTACGCCTAATACAGAACATCAAGATGTTAAGAAAAAAACAAAACCAACACAAACCAACAAAACCTCCCCCTTTGCTTCACATATTTTCCTTAGAAACAAACTTAGTTTGTTTCTTGCTGACCAGGAAAGGGCTGCCAGTGCCCATTTAAAGCACTGGCTGTGCAATCCACCGAGAAATCAGATAAGAATTAATATACAGAACTTTCACATTGTCAAAATTAGGACAAGTGGAAGTTTTGTGAGTGGAAACACTTGCACTGCATCAATATTGGGCCAGAAGGTAAACAGAGGAGTATGTTCCAAAAAATTAGAAAAGGAAGGGGTTTAGACAGGCATGCCAGTGCCCGCTCTGTTCCCTCTCTGAGCTTTCTCTGGAGGAAAACAAAACAAAGCAAAACAAAACAGCTTCACTCTGCAAAAGCCACGACTGTACAGCTATTTGCAGAGGGAAGTGGTGAGCAGGCAACACCTCCTGTCAGCATCCCCGGGGCTGTGCCTTCAGTACATCAACACTGGCCAGGAGATGTCAAGGGAGGGTGTGAAAAACCCTTTTACCTTCTGGTCTCTAGCTCAGGGCTGGTCCAAGTAGAGCACAGCCAAACTTTCTACTGGCTGTTGGCGACGTTAGCTTGATGGACTTCGTCCAGTTGCTTGTGGACTACTGTCCATATTAGGAAAAAATCCCCACTTGACACTGGCACGGGGATCCAGCCCTATCCACAGACACCGGCAGCACTACAGACTGTGCCTCAGCAGCCAGGTTGAGACACAAGGATCACAGCCATGTCAGTGTGCCCAGGATCCTTAATAAACAGAATCATATAAAGCCAAAAGCAATTCTACCATGGCTAATTAAAACATCTCTTGTGCTTGCTCCGTAAGAAAACCCACACAACAACACATGAGCAACAAAAACAAAAGCAAAAAAATCCCCTAAACCGCCCTGTGGTGAACTTTGCTTCCTTTTCTGAGCAGTACTGGTGACGTTTGCAGGGGAGCTCGGGAGGGTAAAAGGGCATTACCACCAAGGCAGCTTTTAATTCTGCCAGGCAGATCCCCCAGACCTGCAAGGAACGTCTGCTTCCTACCCACCAGGGCCATTAATCACCCAGACTCCTAAAAGGTTCAATTCATGTGCCCACTCAGAGAACTCATGAGATGCCTGATAGTCATGTGTCATTCGAGAAGGGAACAAAACTGTATTCTTCTCTGAACTGAGGTAGCTCCTATTACCAAGAGACCATCTCCCCTGGGAGCCACCAGAAGAGCGAAATGAAGGAGAGCTGACTCAAAGCTCTGCCTCACAAAGACACATAATTGATGCAGAAGGGAAAGAGAGTTATTAGGAATCTGCCAGTACCCTTATTTTGCCAATAATCTGGGGAATTGGTGAAAGGGTTTGAAAAGTGGTGAAAAAGATCTCAAATTTTTACTAGATACATCCCAGACAGACAGGTTGCTCTCCAGGAAAGACTGCCCTCCTCCTTGGATAAGAGCTTGGCAAAAGCAAAGGAGGTTTTTGCCACCTTAAAATTGGATCATTTCTTCTCATGATTAACTTCACTCTTCCAGGGACCTTTTGAACAGCTGGAGGTGATGCCTGGCCTCTATGCGTGCTCAGAAATCCTTTGATTCTCTTGATATCTCCTGCTTCAAAATCTCGATCCTTATCTACTGATGCTCTTAAAAGCCTGGGAGATACCAGCCTGGGACTATGTGGGCCAGGGGTAACTGACCCCCCCAGACTGGGCTGAAATGTGAAACACAAATATATCATTTGACACTGTCATTTCCTGTACATGACAGCTGGGAAGAAAAGGGTACGAAAAAGGGAAAGGGGCACTTTTTTCAGCTTAAAAATTAAATGGTTGTATTGCTCTGCATTTGATAAAAAAAAATAAGGAAAAACAAGCAGGAAAAATCCTGCCCTCCTGCTGCTTCTTACTGCTTTCCTTTCTTTAATTACTGCTCTACTAGGTAAACTAAAGGATAAAACTGAGAAAAATATAAAAACCTACAAGCACCCCAGCAATTGCTTCACATCCTTGTTATTTTCCTGGCAATACCCATGACTCAATAGAAATGTTATCCACATTCTCTTTTTTTCAAATTTTTCCCCTTACAAAATTCAGCTACAAACTAGAGAGTGCAACTAAGTTTCAGGCAGCCTGGCACATTCACTGACACTCGATGTTTTAACCTTTCTCACTAGCACCTTTTGATCTCTCAGGCTTTGGGAACACTAAGCTGAACTGATCTCCTGCTGTAATTCGTAATTACCAATTCACAGCTATTTCAGCACTCTGTAGATGCCAGCCTGCTGCTCAGGTATCAATACAGAATTGAAAAATGCTGAATATTTTTGGCCAGTTGAGATTTTTTTCGAAATATTCCCCATTCCTCCACAGCGCCACAAAAACTGCGCTGAGCTGCCGCTGTCACGGAGGAGCCAACCTGGATGCTCCGTGCTGCACAGAGCAAAGAGGAGGCTGCTCTCAAAGGGTTTACAGCAGTGAAAAGGGGGTTATGATACATAAACAGCCCTTTTCAGGTTCAAAAAATCTTCTCTTCCCATTCAGCATCACCATTATCCCTATTGGTTTCCTTCGCCTGCAGCTGCTCCCCGGCAGGCAGATACAAAACGCGGCTCCGCGGGCAACGGCTGTGCTCAGCCCTCTCCCCTTGGCAGGAACGTGCCACCACGATGATCTCCCTCCAGCACAGCAGAAAAACAGCCATGGGCCTCAAAAAACAGCCACTGTGGGCCACAGCTTGGTCCCAGCCCAGGAAGGGGGCAGAGCTGCCTGTGCAGGGCAAATGGGGCTGTCCCAGTACCCTCAACACAATCTCAGCTATTGTTCTACAGCCATGAAAAATTAAGCTGGACAGTTAAAGTTTCCCACTCCAAGTGTTGGTATGAGGCCCTGTAGTATATTTTGCTCTCGTGGCTTACCTATGGGACCTTCAGCAAAGGAAGTCCATGCTGGGACTGAATGTAAAATATGGGACGGTGCAGGCTGGAGAGAAAGTCTTAACCAGAGTGTTTGGATTAAAGTGTTTCACCAGCAATCCTTCATTAAGGATTTGCTCCAGGTTCTCTTACAAACTACTAGCAACAGACATTCCCCTCAAAATCATCCTGAAGTCCTTAAACAAAACTAAAAAGCCTCTTGTCCACCATCTGGATTCTAGAGACGGGGCAATGAAAACACAGAGATGAGAAGAATTCCACACTGGAAATAATACTCATGAACTACAAACAGACAAGTAGTTCTGCACATTTAGAAGTTGAATTAGATGCAAAAAGCCTTTTCTTTTGTTGCTTACTGCCATAACTCAAACCCTTTCTGATCCTCTCTTCAATATAATCAGTGAATTTACAAATTGTAAATCCTCTTGTTCAATTTTTGGTTCTGAAAACAAAATAGAAAATGATCCCTTTAATCTTCAAACAACCTTAAGACAGAAACACTTCACTATTTCCCTGTTTGGTGGGGAAACATGCCAAAATACCAACACATCCCTGGCTGAAGCTTGGCTGTGCTGCAGTTTAACACTACACACAAGTCCTCCAGACCAGCACATGCAAAGAGAGATCTCTCAACAAAATCCCAGCCTGAAATACTCCCCAGACACTGGAAAAGTTCAGGTCCAGATCCACATCCAGGTTTTCTATCTCAGGTTTATATCTAAACCAAATATAAGGATTCTCTTGACTTCTTCCAAAGAATAGTCTTTTAAGACATAAGACTCCAGAACCAATAAAAAAGGTAATTTAACAATATCTCTAGTGTGTCACCAATCATTTAAAGGGCCTTGAGGCTGCTGCATTCCCACTACAGCACAGCAGCTTTCCCACCCTGCTGGTTTTCAATTGACACCCTCTGTGTTGATATTTTTTTCCAAGTTAAGCCTGATGGCATTTTTTAAGCTTCCCCTCACAGCTGATGTCCTCTGCTTGTGCCACTGCTGGGTCCCAGCAGTGCAGCTGTGGGCATGGCTCTGCTGGAACCCACAGGGGTGAGACCAAGGGGCTTCTCCTCCCTATCCCCCAGGGCACAAGGTCCAGGAGAGTAGGACAAACTTAACTTTCAAAGGAAGAAGTCAAAAAGGGAAAAAAAAATTAAAAAACCCTGAAAAAGAAACCCCTATGAGGAGGTTGTTGATCAGGATCTCACAGCAATAACTTCAGACACTCGCCAGTGTATCCATCACTTACAGAACAATCTGCTATTTCTTTGCCAAAAAGGCAAAAAAAGACCCTTGCATACATTTTGCCGGTCTGAGCCCGAAGACTGCTTAGGAAATGGAATATCTGAGACAAGGGAAACACTCCATCTTCACTTGGCGTGAGTGGGATTGTCACCAATTCATTCTTGTTTTCAGAAATCCTGGGCACAGCCCAAAAGGGCCAGGACCTGCTGGCAGCCAGAGCTGCAGCCTGAGGCTGTCACCCAGCTCCTGCCCTGAGGTGAGCACAGGACAGGCACATCTACTCCTCAACACCCACACCTCTAATAATTCTGCAGAGCCCATTGCTCCATCAAACCATCCTGGCTCTCCACCTCAGTTTCTGATGCAGAGCCACAATGGGTGTTATTAACAGAAAATAGTGGAACACCATCACCATTACCTACTGCAAGTGAAATTAATATTCATTGGAAAAAAAATTCTTCAAAAAGTTTTCCTTTGCAAATACCTAGAGCCTACCCCACCACCAGAGTCAGGAGGAAGTTTTCAAATGGGTAACAGCTAAATGAATATATCTGCTAAAGGAATCAGGGGTTTTTGTGCGCTCCAAGGTTATGTGTTTAGCAGGCTTTGATACTTCAATGAAAAATTGAGGTGGCAATGATTTGCAGACTAAATTAATGTTAAATACTTCAAAGAACTGGACAAACAAGTCAGCAGCAAAAATTTTATAGGTTCACTTCCTTCAAGGGAACTTAAAGAGCCAGCATTTTATTGCTGAGAATTCTAGTCACTCCTTTTACCCCTCAGCATCTGTTTGAAATATGTAGTAGACAATTGCTGTTTTGGCTCTGACTCAGGTGGTTGAAATACAGGACAAACAGACTACTGTATATAAGCTTTCCTCCAGCAATGAAAATTTTTATTAACTCTCTTGCATAGCAAACTCTGCTGCCTAGCTTCCAATCCCTATAGAATCATCAAGGAATGTGGCTACTTATTAATTCCGGTGGTCAAGCACAGGGTGGATATGTTGAGACTTGTCTGCAATACGTAACCTCACATTTCAAAAAAATAAGAGGAAAAAAAGAAAGCTACAGAGGAAAGGAAAAACATAAATGAGTTCTGTTTAGTTCATCATTCATAAGTGTAAAATTCCAAGCTAAATACTAGCTCTGTACATAAATATGTCAGCCCTGTCAGACTTTCCAGCCAAAGAAAACAAGGCCTACGGTGGAGGGGTTCAGAATTACCCTCAGAGCCATGAACCTGCCCCACCTTCCACTGCTGTGTCAAATTCAGGAGTTTTCTCACATTGGTGCTTCATAAAAACACCCTGTAGACACTGCCTAAAAATTGCTCTTCTCACCCCACCCAGCTGAAGGACTGGGGAAAAGAAAAGAACAAGGACAGAGGTACATAACACAGAAAGGAAGGCTCTTGCTCCTGAGGAGACTATTTAGAATGATCCTGGCCACTTGAAAATCCTACATTTCATTGCTTCTGCATCCTTCACACTGCTTGTGTAGTGGTGACCACTTTTGCAAAGCTTTTGATCCCTGAGAAGCAGTGTGAGAAGTTTTCCAGCAGTTAATGTTGGATAAAACTCCCTCTTCAAGTTGTGGTTACAGCCAATTTGAGCCAACCTGAGGCTGTTGTGGTGCTCTTAGCCTTCTGTTGTGCTTCCAATGTCATAAATACCTAATAGGAGTGGTCAACATTTAAAAATAAACACTTGCCACGTATTTTCTACACAAAACAACTCCAGCTGCCTGAAATCTGCAGATAATATTAGTTTTTGCATTTTTAGCTAGTATTTAACATATAGATTATTAAACAGCTGGACTTAACTTAAAGCTCTCCTTGAGTTGTGTTATATTGTTTGTGAAAGAAGGCCACAGTCTACAGCTAGCTGTCAATGTGCTCCAGCTAATTTCCACACCAACAAATTCAAAGGTCTTTCCACCAATGCCATAAATCAGAGAACGACTGCTACATTAAGAGTGCAAAGAGCCACCAAGGGCTGCCTGTAGCCCAGATTTCTCTATTGTGACATATCCCATGGGGCTGAATCTCCCTGGTCTGATCCACCATAACCTGAAGCAAAGTCCTCACATAATTTTCTGGTCATCACACCCTACAGGTATCCATTTGACTTAGGTATTTCTTCCAGGTTCTCCAGAGAAAGCACAGAGGAAGATGCTTCCCATCCCTTTGCTACAACTCTAGCTGCTGGGTGAGAAGAATGCAACTCTTATTTCTTCTATTATATCTTTCAGGAGCTGAAAGCTGGAAGAGAAACCTTCTGCCCTTCTGCTTTGGACTGCCAGTAAGAAATAGAAGAAATAAGAGTTGCATTCTGTCTCCCTGGGAGCAGAGGCTCTCCAGCACCTCGGTCCATCTGGCGAGCACTCCCGGTGCTGCAGAATGTCAGCTCACGCAGGCAGCACCCAGCCCCTCCAGAGCCCCCTGGCAGACAGATATGATAACAAGCATCACATGTGGCTCTCCCAGATGGTGCCCAAACAGCACAGAGACCTGCCCTGAGGTTTGATCCCGCATGGACAGCCCCCAGCACAGCAGGTACCTGGGCCACCATGCACCTCCAGCTGTGGCCAGCAGCCTGCAGAGCCCTGCTCAGCTCCCTGGGCAGCTCATCAGGAGGCACTGTAGGTGTGCAGCCTCACAGAAACGTGACCGCTGCAACTCACCCGTGTCCAATTTCTTAGAAAGGAATTGTTCAAAGCTGCAATGCGCTGGACCAAAAAAGGTAAAGCCCTGTGACCCTTAGGGGACAACCTCAAACCCTCTCTCCAAGCAAAGCCTGCCATGCACAGCCTCTAACAGGGAAGTAATTTTGGTGCACAGCCACACCAGACTTTTCTATGTCTTCAAAGTAATTCAGAGTCCAAAAGAAAAAGCATCCTCTTCATAAAAAGGCAGGTGCTAGATGAAAAAGAATGCAGATTCCCAAGGAAATCTTGGAAAATGAGGGACACAATCACATTAGAAAAGGCTATTCATACCATTTGTTGAATTTTCCTTCAACCATTTATCCAAAACAGCCAGCAAATCATGGCAGCATCATACAATAATGGTACTCCAACCAAGTGCTGAAAGCTGCACCCAGAGTAAACCCAGAGTAAATACTGTATCCTCCTCAGTAATGAATATCTGGCCTTTTGTCACCACGTGGCTAAGGAAAGGAAGCAAATATCTGATCACACAGTTTCCAACCTTCCCCACTATATGGAATGCCAGAAAATCCAGAGAGAGACAATTATAGTTTAGAGAGCCCAGTCAACCATTTAATCCTTTCAGTGCTGTACTTGGGAGCAATACATATACTGAAACCATAGCCAGACAGAACTGGTCCTAGATGCAGAAGAATACTTAAACAGGAGAACAGGCAGTGTTTTCTGCTTAAGCTGGTTTATGCAGCAGCATGGCATGGCCTGAGAGGTCTTCAGTTACCACCACAGGGCTCTGGATCTCTCCAGACCCTCACATTTCCAAGGTGTCTGAAGCAATCATATAAATGCTTTACAGGCAGTTGTGTTACCTGTGTCTTAGGCAAATGAAGCACTGAACAGAAGTGCCAGATTAAACACCACACATAAATCTCATAATAAACGGTAAAAACAGTTAAAGGCAAAAAAGCATAGTAATAAACTGCTCCTGGAATTGCCTGATCTTGCAGCCCTGAGCCTATGGATTTGCTTCAGTGCTGGTGCTGCCTTACCCAGTTACCCAGGGTGTGAGAGGAGCACAGAACCACAGACTGCCCTGAGCTGCAGGGTCCCAGAGGATCGGACACCTGTCCCTGCCCAGAAGGTGTGCAGGACACACCTGGGGGTGAGATGCCACAGGACCACAGCAGGCTCTGCCTGGCAAATGCCTGCTGTGGCTTTAACCCCTTGTGCTTGCCAAGTACCCCACTGAGAAGGAGACAGGGCAGGTGACCACACCTTGCTGGGGTAGCACTTTGGTGAAGGTGCCCTGAGAGGCATCTCCTTGCTGTGTCACCCCATCTCATAGAGACAAACCTCGTGCAGGGCAGGACAAAGGACACGCCAGGCTGGAGATGGACTGACAAGTTCTATCAGCACACACTTTTGAGGGGAACACTGGTCTTCAGAATTTCTTAAAATTGTGATAAGGCAGTTATTTTCTAGCCCGAAAGGATTGCAAAACCACAGCACAAAAATCCTGCCTGATTTGCTTATATTCTATTTTCTGGATAAAAGTGTGGCCTTTTAATTAAAACGTTGCCACCTGTTATCTTTTACCTTTTTTCTTTTTTTTCTTTTTGGTGCCTTCACTCTTCATTCTCTTTAAATATTCAATTTCAATGCCCACAATAAAGCTGGATTCTGCAGCTTGAATTTGGGATGCTCAGCCCAACAGTTCTGGGACTTGCCGAAGTAGCAAATCAACTCAAGTCAGGAGCATAACTTAATTACATTTATCTGATAAAATGCCACCTTCTTACAGGACACCCCAAATAATGTGCTTTCCCTGGAATATCCAGAGTCTGAATCATCTGTTTTACCCCTGCCTTATGCTAGCTTAGCACCACTGGCAACAGCAGCAGCGTTACACAGATGTGAAGCTGAAATAAATCCAGGGAGACACAGACACACCGCAAGCACACCGAAATTAATGTGCTTTTCACTGCTCTCCGTGTACAAACACACAGGGAAAAGGAGGAATAAAAAATTTTTCCTTTCTTCCTCGCTTTTCGCGAGTTCCTGGCTATCATTCTGAAATGTAGATATTCCCATCATGCCTCGGTGTTTTTCAGCCCCATGATGCCCTCACTTTTGATTGTATAGATGAAGTTGAAGTGCACAGGGTATTTACTGATCCAGTTATCTTGTTCTGTGACAGGCAGAATCAATCAATCAAGGGGCCAGCTTTATGCTTACGTATTCCAGGCACATCTCCGCACTTCAGGATACGAGATCACAGTGTTATCCAGCCAAATTTGATCAACAAATGCAGTTCCCCTGTGCCACAGCAATCTCAGATGAAGATGTTATTATGTGGAACTGAGCAAAGTGATAAAGACAGTACAGAAAAGGGAGGAAAAGTCCAGCTGGACCTTTCTGACAGCCTCTATATACTACGGCTGCAGCATCCCTTTTTCCAAGGCTAACAAAAATAGCACATTCCCAAGAAGCTGCTGCAAAATGCTTTCTGGCCACCCTGTATCTGTTGGTACTTAATGAAAGAAACGTTATGCCACAGAGTTTGCTAACATGTTTTTAAATGTTGGATAACAGATTACACCCCTTGCCACTGTATTTATGGAGATATTTCTAACACGGGGTCAGACACTGCATTTTTCATCACTCTGTTGAGAACAAGCATATCATAACCTGAAAGTCCAAAAATGTATTTAAAAATCACAGCTGGCTTAAGCAACCTTTAAGGATTTTTATTTTAAATCCCAGCTACAAAAAAAGATGTAGTTGGATGTGTAAATGTTGAAACCTGTCTCAAGGAGAGTTGACACAACGCTTTTATTTTGCCAATAGCTTTTCACTTTGCTATTGCCCTACAGTTTTTTTTTACATTATTTAATCCAAAATACCATCTTTTTGATTCTACCTTTCTTTGCATTTTAAATCTTTAATGGGAGCCTTTGGCAGTCCATGGGCACAATTATTAGATATCTGCTGAGAGAAATTGAAAAATTAATCATACTTTCCATTTTATATTTTGGTACTATACATAAAAATTATCTGGTCTTAAAGCTGCATTCTGTGGTCTGTTGATATGCTCTCCCCAACATGGTAAATACTATGCAGGAATCCATGTATATCACATTCAAATCTCTCCAGCTAAACAGATAAATGGAGAATGCAGTGTTCTCTTTTCAAGTGCAAAATTTATTTCAGATCATTTTTCAATTAAAAGGCATCTGCTGCTATTTCTTCTGTTATGGACTGCATAAAAAATCCCTGTAAAAAGTACCCTAGACTAATCATATGGATGATACTGAAGTTGTTTATTACCCTTTTATGGACTTGGGTACTTAAATTACAGTTTTTCACAACTGTATGCAAAATGTGTAACATAATCTTTATGCAGTTTATTATAGAAACTGATATATGCATTAATCTGACCTTTGTCTAAATAGACCCTTAACCACAGGGAAAAAAAATCCAAAGGCATCTATCAGCATGTGAGCAGTATCAAAACTGCTAAATCTATTAACTTTGTTTTCCTTTCACTATTATTAAACTGGAAAGCAAAATTCAGCTGGAAAATTATGCCATTTGGGTTCCCTTGTCATCATGTAGTAAGTATGAGAAATATATGTGGAATAGCCAAATGGCCAATAGACAAAACACCCACTCCAAGTGACGTACTGTTTTCCATACCACTCAGACAAAATCAAAACAACAGAGCTGTTGCAAACAAAAACAAAATAACATTTCCCATAAGCATTCCAGACAGAGAAAATTTACAGGAAAAGAAAGCTGGGAAAAGACACAGAGTGATGTGAGTGTTTGTACCTCCAGCCATAAAACCCGCTTCTGGTTGAGCTGGTAAACAACAGTTTAACATTAAAAACACATAAAGGCTCACCATCGATTAATTGTCAAACTTTGGAGTTAAAGATTTACAGCTGCTGGTGCTGCTGCCTTGGGCCAGGGGGGTCGGGTGCTCGTCCCTCCTGCCCTGCACTGGGGCAGATGCAGCCAAGGAACTGCATCTCAGACAAGAACAGGATGCGGCATGGGGAAAAGCTCCAGTGCTACAGCAAGGAGTGGAAAGTAAACAATCAGGTTGATTGCTTCAGAGCAGTGTGTTCCGCAGAGTTTAAAAAAAAAAAAAAAAAAAAAGAAAAAAACGAAAAAGAAAATCCAGCTTTTTTTTTCTTTCCGGAAAGTCCTTCCAACTCTCAGTGCAGCCTGGCGGAATAACAACTTTAAAAAGTGAAGATGTCGCTTTTTTATAGCTGACTCACATTTATATAACTTTGTTAATGCATCTGCTCCCTGGAAGTTACAGTATCTGTGTTCAGCTGCGATACCTGCCCATAAATCGTGGCAGCGCGGCGAATATCAACAGCTGCATTTTACTATTTCAGCCCGTCAGTTTACACTGTCTCCATCACGGCGAATTCCTGTCAGCTGCACTCTCGCTAACACAATTCCTATGTTTTGCCTGGCAGTAAATGGACGCTCCTGCCCCAGCATCATCTAAACAACTCTGTTAACATTTGCCCCCGAGCGTCTCTCTCTTTGTCCAGTCCCTGTCTTCTAACAGATGTCATCCAAGTCTAATCAAGCATAAAATGGTCATAAATATTTCTTTCTGGTAGATTTCACATTCGCATTTCATGCAGGGACATGATATTTTTCTGCTACCTCCAGGGAGTACCTAATGCAAAAACCAGTTACTTACATTCAAGGCTCATGTTCCTTTAGTAAAATGCAGCACATGTTCTCAGTTCAAAGACATAAAAAGGCACAAGACTTTATCTTCTTTTGTTTAACTGCACCCTTTTTTTTTTAACAACGTGTGCCACAGCTTCCATCTAGGTATGACATTGTCCTTTGCTTACCAGGCAAACACACAATGCTGAATTTTGACCCTACCACTCTCTCAAGCACAAATATTTTTGAATTTCCTACTCCCATACCTTAATTATTGCATGAAATATAGATTTTTTTTTTCCTCAGCTGTTTCATTTGCCAAGCTATTTAAAGTATTCATATGAAAAAGGCTCCTCACTATTTTGGTTCTTTTATGCAAAATTTTGCAACCTACCTCATCTTCTTTCATTAAAAACAGTTAAATGATTCTAGGATACAAATTTAAGGCTCATGCCTATTTAACAGTTCATAATCACGAGATTTAAGCAATTTCCAGTGCTTAAACTTTGAAACTATTTTCAAGATAATTAATCCTTCTTGATTCAGAAAAATTATATTTACCCTTGGTAAACTTGGTAAATAATATGTCAGACTGGAAACTAAAACTAACCTTAGATTATTCATAAAGCCTTGTGTGTTATCATTTTTTCCCCTTTATGTTTGGCACAGCAGAAATATGCCACAGCTATTTAAAGTGAACCACACAACACTTAAGGATATAGATCACAACAGTGAAGCTGTTTTTCCTCTTCCCTCTCCACTGAGCCTAATATTTGATTACTGTTAGTCAAATCAAGCTTTCAGGCAAATAATCTCCATTTCTTAAGTTAATGAGATGTGGTCATGTCGACAACAGCTTGCAGAAACTTTTAATTCCAATTCCTGCAGGCTGTGCTGGCCTCTTTTACAGCAACCACGGTATGAATGAGTCAAATTTGCCAAAATGGCTTATGTAGACAAGTGCACACTTTAAAGAGGCACTAATTAAAAATACCCACTGGTATCATAATTTAAATACCATGAAAATAAACTGTAAAAGTAGCTCAGCTACAATCTTATGACTTTCCTTAGAGCTCGTTTACTTTAACTAGATGATGTTTTATTGCAGATGTATTCCTAGCTAAAAACAATTTTACGTCTTGGAGGAATTCAAGATTTTGATATAATTAAACAATTTATGTTAATATTTGTTTCACATAAGCTATTAAGCAAGCCCCCCAGAACAAGTGCTAATTGAGAAAGATGCAAAGAAGTAGACTGCTGAAGTAAGCAGCAAATTTATACTGTGGATTTACTGCTCTATCTGCAACTTCCCCCCTCATTACAGCTTTCTTTCTCCCTCTCACTCTGCTATAAGGCTCCCAGCTGTACTGAATCCCATTAAAACACTTTCCTTGGATGCTGTTATCTACTGCTTTCCTCAAAAAAGGAAGAAGAGGAGAAGGGAGACGAGAGGTGGAGCTTGGCATTATTCTCGATGCACTTCCCTGGCCACAACTTCTCCAAAATCCCTTTTGTCTTTCTGGCTTTTTTGGCAGGGAATGAGAGCAGCACAGCTGTAGTGTAACAAAAGCAGACATGAGACCAGAAATAAAATAAAAAAAAGTTGGTGCTGAGAGGGTTAAACCTATTTAAGGGGTTAAATATGCAATTACCACTGACTAAAACCAGAGAGACATATAGATAAATAGAAGAAATGAAGTCCCCAGGTTCCATTCAGAAGCCTTCATCACATTACTACCAGACAGAAAACTCTTTAAGTACCATTTTCAGATGTTAAATCATTGTTCGTGCAGCACATATTCTCACTATTCCTGGGGGAACAATATCTGAAGACAGCGTGCTAACAAATGCAATCCAGTAAACAGGCATTTTTCCTCTTGTTGTTAGTACCTTTGTGTTCCAGCTCCCAGCTCTGTCATCCATGCCTTCTCTCAGCTTTGAAGTTAAAGTACTGAATGAGCGTTGTCATCTATTATCCAGAGTGTGCATGTAGATTATAAATAAGAAATAAAAGTGACTTTCAGTACACTGCTTTTGCATTAGCAAGTTGCCTTCTCTGTTACCTCCTCTGTCCTTCATACTTTGCTACCAACATTATATTAAAAATATGACTTTAAGTCTTTCTTCCAGAATGCTATAAAATATGTACACAGCAGAGATGAAAGTTTTACTGAAACAAACAAGTCCAGCAGTTTAACCAGGTTCATGAGTTCAGCTCCAACAGACTGTTTAACCCTTATCTGCAGATGTCCTTCAGGCCCCTGACACATTAATTGCATCCCCAGCTTCTTTTGCATGCACACTACTGAGCACAGAGCTATTAATTACACTGGAGTTTATTTACAGAAAGAACCTTTTCCACTATTGATCAATTATTTATTAATATTTTCTGGCGTAATGATTTTTTCATTTTAAAGCCACAAATAAACACTTTTCCTACAAGTAACAGCACTGACCTATTTCAACTGCATCTGCTTGTTCCTGGTAAGCAAACTCATCTCCATGAACAGAACTATGAGACTTAGAAACACTTCTCCCTTTAATCTTCATAGAATCCTATCGTAGAATCCTAGTATGGTTTGGGTTGGGAGATCATTTACTTCATACCCCCCTGCTATGGGCAGGGACACCTTACACTTCCCTCTGCTTTCAGCTGGCTTCAACAAGCATCACTTTGGGTTCCTTAATCCACACACACTACCTAAATTATGGCATCTTAGGAAGGAAGGAGAAAGGTTTTTGAAGCCCTGAGGGGTGGTGGACACCAAGGATGCGAGTAGAGATCTCTGTCCTGGCCCTGCTCCATTAGGAAGTGCCCTGGGACATCTCTGGGTGGGGACAGAGTGGTCTCAGGTCTCACACATCATCTGCCCAGATGTGTCCCTGCAAAACTTTTGGGGAAATCCAAGCAGAATCAAACCTAGCAGAGCCCAAAGCCAGCACTGCATGGCAAACTGGAACTGTAGAATCATTTAGGTTGGAAAACACCTTTAGGATCATCAAGCCCAACTCCTGATTGCACTGCCAAGTCACAAAGCCAGCTTCATAAAGAGTAAGCACAAGCCTGGGAACAATATATTCTAAATAAATAATAACAACTCTTTTACACTTAATAAATTCCTCATTATTCAGTGGAACATCCATTTTAGTTGACCAAAAGCATACTCATGTACCTAGCTCCCCTTCAATTCCATATTGAGGTCAAAGTCCTGGCAGACATTAGCTCTTCCACAGCATCTATGTTGTTCCAGATGAGGGGAGCACAAAGACCTGAGGACCAAAGCTCTTCTGGAGAGAGAGAGAAAAGGCTGGATGGGACACACCACTGGCAGTGCCCTGTCTGCTACCTGCAAAACAATGCTATCAGCAAGATTTCCTGAAAATAAAGTCTTCTGGTGCAGCTCCCTGTCTCTGCAGTGACTTTTGGGGCAGAAGGGGAATTGCCTCTTGGCTTTTCTGGCTGGGCAGCAAGATTTGCAGTACATTTGTGCCTCAGTATGGGCTGGTCAGGTAAGGAATCTGCAGGGCAGGCACAGAGGAGCTCTGCTTCCCTTCATCCCTCCAGGTGTCCTGGATCTTTCTTCCTTTCATCCTTTTGGATAAACAATAATGATATAAGGAGGTTCAAGCACAGTCCAGTGTTTTTCACTTGGACATATGGGAGCCAGTCCTTTTATAAAATGCTTATGGTAAATGGTTCAAGTTCCTGTAAAGAGTGGGGTAATCCAGTAATGATTTTAACAGCTATCATGGAATATGCTGAATTTCAAGAGACCCATCAGGATGATCAGCTCCAACTCCTGGCCCCATTTTAAGACACCCCAAAAATCCCACCATGCGCCTGTCACCTACTGCCTGTCTGGAACAACACCCAGAAAAAAAAATGAGGTGGAAAAAAACGGAATAGAAGAAGAGGCACTCCTTCCCTCCACCAGGACAAGATGGAAATGTGATGGTGCCTAACAGTCTCACTGGCAGGCAGCACATCTGCAGGCAGCTCAAACAGCCTGGAGAGCCTCACTCTCCTTCCCTTAGGTAAGGTAGCAGTGGAATGTCTGGATTCACAGGGATTATCAGAAACCCCATGCAAATGTGAAGGGCATGCTGGTGCCAGCCATGCTCAGGAGCCCCTCCAGCTCTGGGAAAGCACCACGTGCAGGACCTGACTGTGGCTTACCCTGGGGAAAGAGGCAGCCCTTGTGTCCTTGACATTTACTGCAGGATGCCTGTCAAACATATGAGAGCATGAAGGGGTACTTTTTCCCTGCTAGGGGCCAGTTTTCCATCCAGCTCCTGTCCACAGGCTGAACAAAGTGAGCCCCAGCCTGGTTCCCTTACTCAGCAAGTTCGTGTCTTGCCCAAGATGACTAACAGGTAAATACTCCCAGGTTTCACAAGTTCATTTAACAAGAGCTCTACCTCCCCAGCACAAGGGGATCAGCTCCTAGAGACAAGATGAGAGGAGGTGAAAAGCTGGTCTTAGGAAACATGAGATCAGGTACAAAAGGGATTCTTTGCTGTCAAAGCATAATATGTCAGCTTGTGATAAACCTGAATTGCTTCATATACCAAGGATCACTAGACATTAGCTGCTTTTTATATGGCAATATGGTGCAGAGGTTTCAGACAGAATATTGTTTTATGTTGATCATGATAAAACTCTCTGTAGCTTTGATAAAGCCTGCACAGGCTTTTCATTCAAACTAATGAGTGATACTGGCTGTTGGATGCCGAGGCACGCTCTTGATGCTTTCCAATGGTTCAACTCGTAACCAGGAATCAATTCAGCCTGGATAAGCAAGAGTGTTACTCATCTAAGGGGCTTTGAATGATGATCCTGCTCCCTGTGCTTTCCCCAGGTACACCTGAAAAGGCACGGTGACAAAGGGAGCACCACATGTTGGCAAAGCACATCTCTTGCCCGGGGATCTCGTGGGTGCAGCCTGCTCTGAAGGAACAGTTGGCTCACTCTGTAATCAGCCATCAAACAGCCCCAGCCCAATGGGCCATTCACTTAGCACAGGCCTTGTGCTGCTCTGCTTTCCAACATCTGTTTCAATGCTTGTCATCTCCCTGCTTTAAACAAATGTACTGCAGATGTCTTGTCTTGTGGACGACAGGGACTTGGCAGAGACAGGAACAGAGGCCTCCAAATGACAGAGGCGTGGCCAAGGCAGTTACTGGGGGGCTCCGGATGGACTCTGGGCACTGAACATGAAATGGGATTTTCAGTCACACCCCCAGGCCATGTCCCCCTTTGAACCTCCTGTTTTCTACTTAAGATTTAAGGGAGTGATGAAGGACAGTGACTGGGATGCAGACTGAAGTGCAGCCTCCTCAGAAACATGTCCTGAGTCTTCTCAAAATCATCATATACAATTGAATGGGAAAACACACTCATTGGCTCATAATTTGTCCCAAGGACAACCTGATACAAGACTAGACATAGAGAAATGTTGGTTTTTTCTTGTCCAACCCAAGCCATTCCATGATAAGACTTTTGGTCAGGCACTAGGGGGAAAACCTTCCTAATGGAGAGTTGAGCACCAAAAGGCCTGTGCCGGACTGAAAGCTCCACTGACTGAGGCTGCTGAGACACAGATGAGGCAGACTCAGGAGTGCCAAAGACACACTCTACTCCAGCCTTTGGTCTGCATGGAAAGACTGGAGGGGAAAAAGTCTATTTTTCCAAAACACACAAAGAAAAACATTAAGACTAGAGGAGGAGTTCCCAGCAAACCTGGGCTGGTGGGCTGCAGCCCAGCCAGGCCATCAGCCAGCTCTGGAGAAGTTCCTACCTCCATGACCTTGGAAGGATCCCCAAACGTGAACACGGCACGCGCTTCCCTGCCCCCAGGGAGAGGCACATATTTTTGCTCACAGTTTATGAATCTTTGACGTACAGTCCCTATGACACAGCCTTGGAAGGCCATATCTTTTATTTATTATGCCTAGCAATTGTCCTTGCAACCAATTATGAAAAAAAGCAGGTGGTCAACAGAAACTCTGCAAAATAAAACCCCTCAGCAAAGCAAACACCGTACCTTTCAGAGCAAGAAAAAAATACTGTAAACAGAGCTAATCACTGTTAAACCCTTATAATCCAGTCCTTGCCCAAGTTAAGAGACTGAAACCAACAGTAAAGCACTTCAAAAAGCATTAATCGGAGGAATTGGTGAATCATTTCTCAAGGAAAAAGAGTCAGAACTATTTTAAACTCTGAACACTCCCTGTGTTGTGAAAAGGGGCTCAGACCTATCCTGCCAGACTGGACTAAGGGACAGGAGTGCCACAGCACCTGCTGGGATGGCTGCTCCAGAACAGCTGCTCCAGGGACCTGGGGAAGGGCTGCCAATAAGGGCTTCACCCCAGTAGTCATAAAGGAAGATGTGTGGAACAGCAAAGAGCCCACTTTTAGCTCCTCTATAAAACAGCTACAGTTACCAGCATTCCCTGCTCCTTCTTGAGTATTATATTCAATAATATTAATAGGCTCATATTTACCGTATCTTAAAAGCTAACAATCCCATTGCCAGTGCTAATTAAAAAGACAAGAAGCAGAAAAGAAGCAGTGGATTATTTCTTCAATATGGATTCACGCCTAGATTTAATAAAACCTGCTTTAGTGTTATAACCTTACATTTGTTTCAAGAACACTATAAAAGATAAGTCTGCTTTTTGTTGTTTATTGACTTGGAGGGTTTTCTTTTGGATCTGTAATACAGCCTTACAGCCATGGGAAAGCAAGGAAGGAGACTGTTTTCCCTGAACAAAACAACTGCTTCTGCTACCCAAATACCATGTCTGGGATGCAGAAACCAGCACAGCTATTGAGAGAGAAGAACAGGCACTAAAATGAAGCACTGGTGAGGTTTAGCTGTACCAAACCTTCTCTGTGACCTTACAGAAAGCACTTTACCTACAGCTACAAGTGAATGCCACAGCCAGCTGTTCCAGAGGAGACACTTTGGGGGTTCTACCAGACACAGAGCACCCCTGTCCCAAACACAGAGCTCCCACACCTGCACACTCAGCACACTGGATGCTTTCAACTTTAGCTTTCCAACAAAATCCAGAGCAGTTGCTTTCCACACACACCTGTCCATCCTGCTCTGAGCCTGAAGAAGAGGGATGACATAGGAGAGCAGGTATGTAATGCAACACAACAAAGTCAAGATAAACTGCAGCCACTCTCCCCAAAACCAGAGCTATTCCTAGGTGAGCTCATCTGCAGATCAAATTTCTCATTTAAGCAGAGGCCAGAAGAATTCTCCCAGAGACTGCTGAGACTGGACTGGGAGGATCTGAGTGCTCCAAATGCTTTCTTATCCATGAGAAAAAACTATGTTCCATCTTGTTTCTAATTTCTGCTGCAAGATGCTGGGCCCCACTACTTCTAACAAGTTCCATTCTCCTTCCCTGTGCCTGTCTGACCTTTCTCCTTCAGTGAATCACTTAATTATGTGGAAACAGAAATACAAAACGATGATGGTATAAGAACACAAATGCTCCAGCTTCATCCGTGAGAGAGCAGCCAAATCCTCCCAGAGTTGTGGGTCTGCTGCTGATTCAGGATGCCAGAAGGTACTAGGGAAGATCCACCCTCTGCCCACACAGTCCCTGGGAACAGCTAGGGACCTTACCCTACTTCTGCACGTATCTCACTGATTACTGGAAAAAGTAGGAAAAAAGCAAGAATGTCAGACAGTCAGTGGTCTTACAACATTTCACTGGTGTTGCAGTTCTTTCCTGGCAGACGTTTTTCAGTATCGGTGATAATAACAAGGAAAATTTAAGGAAAACTCGATTTGAGCACGCCAGAAGCAACCACATTCTTTTAGCTTGTGATCACTCTAGCTCAAATAGACAAGATTTTTCCTCCCCCCTCCCTTCCTGCACTTAATTTCCAGGTAGAGTTTGTTAAAGCCTGAAATCCCACCTGAACTTTGGAAAGTCTTAAAAAAAAAAAAAAAAAAGAAGGGAAAAAAAGAAGAAAAAAGACCCATACACAAATATTTGGCTAAGTGACCCATAGCAAATTGCGTAATGCCAGTTAAAAGTTGTGTTTTCTAAGTATCAGCCCCAGAGGTTTTATCTGAAATAAAATCCTGATTACTTCAGATTCTGGAGGCAAACTGTGACCTTGCTCTGCATCTCCAAATTTGAAACATTTGTGTTGTGCCCCTTGATAACGATGCCTCTTGCTAGAAAGGAACTAAATCCTTTCAAAAAACTTGCTTATTCTATTTCATAAGGTAAAAAGGCCCCAAATGTGCATATAAGAATTAGTTCAGCCTTGAAGCTTGATCAAAAGAGGTCACCTAAACTTGGAACTGCAGTGCTCTACCAAGCAAAAATGACCCATCTCCAGGCATGCAGCTGCATGCCCAGTGATGTTTCTGTCTGTAACCATCCCAGTCCTCAATCCTTGGTCATTAAATGAGAATCAGTATTAGGTCAGCACACAGAACACAAGGAATTATATCCATTTCTTGCATCCTTCTCTTTGGTTTGCCTGGGAACACGCTCTGAGAGCTGGGGGCAAAGGGGAGAACTGCACTGATGAGTTTTACAACACATTGTCAGAGAGATTAAATAGCCCAACTCTCCTCAACCTTCACTTTATCAGCCCTACTTTCAGTAGCCTGGAAAAAAAAAAAGAAGAAAAAAACCAAAACAAAACAAAAAGCAAACAAAAACCCATAAAAGAAAAAGAAGAAATATGATTCAAAATAAATTGAAAAGCCCAACTTGTAATAAACCTGGCACTTGCCCCAGGCTTCAGGGATGTCTGAGACTATACACTCCACAGACACAATCTGTAGCTTTTATAGGGGAAAAAGAGATATATTTGCACTATTTAAAACAGGTTGCAAATATAGTTTATGTTTTGAAAATGTAGGGAGCACGGCTAACAAAATACAGAATGCAGCAACAAAACAAGCAACACTATCCTACAAAACTGTCATTATATAATGTCACTGTTTACACTAAGCCTCCAGAAGATACCTTCTGTTATTTTTTTTTAATTAATGGGGTGCTATGCAGTTAAATAAACTCATGAAGAGCATTCACAACTTCTGCATTTTTACTTCATATCTCAATCTTTATTTACAACATCACTGTTATAAATTACAACAGTACTGTTAACATTCTTCTCACTTGCTGGGATACCCAGTGGAGCTCCCCTGAACATAATGCAGGAAACCATGGCATTTGATTCTGTTCTTATTTAAACATTTTTAAGTCAGAAAAAACTCCACTGAAATCAGGGGCTATGCTACTGAAAACAGCTGCAATTCCACTGCTGCTCCTCAGGCACTGCCAAACAATCTCCCTGCATGCAGCGTGTCTCCAAATAAAGTTAAATTAGTTCTAAAATATCAGCAATCCATGCAACTCCTTATTAGTGTGAAATTACTTAAGCCTTAATTCAGCAAGGTACTTAAGCACATTCCTAATTTTACAGGCATGAGACGTACCAGTGACCTTAATCAGACTAGTCATGCACTTACATTTAGGCACATGCTTAAGCATCTTGCAACGTTAAAAGCCACAATGAGGAGCAGTTCCATGTGAATTAAAGGCTGCTTTACACCTCCATAGGCACACTACAATTTTAAGTTTGAGATATATATGTATATACATATATGTTTGCTACAAATAAGTGGTTGCACCACTCATAAAACAACTCTTAAAGTATGAAGATCACTGGAGGAGAAACAGTCTTTAATAATCTGAATAACATCAATCAGTTGAAACAGACTTTTAATTCATATCTGATGCTTGCTGGAAGCCTTTTGCAGTGTATACACGTGCTGGCTAACAGCTTTAAAGCATTCCTTTGCAGACTTTCCCTAAACAGCACTCCTGACTGTGGAACTTTACTGCTTATGAGTAAGCATAAGCAAATATAAGGGGAGAGGGCACACCTACGAAAACAGCTGGGAACAAACACACCACTGCTGAATTTTCACAGAGATGCAAGGCTAAAAATCAACCCAGCAAACATATTTCAGAAGCTCCATCCCTTCAAAGAGCCCACAGAAACCCAAACGATTACTGCCTGATCCTAATTTACCAGGTGAAGTAAAAGCAGCTATTGTAAAACAATAAATAAATACAGAAATAGACATGGGCAGCCTACAGAGGACTTCTGGATTTGGATGTGCACATAACCCAGGTGATCACATGTCTGATGACCCAGCTTCTGCATGTCCATGCTCGTACCTGCACGCACAACAGCAGAGCTCTGGGTGCCAATGTCAAGGTGCTCTGAGGACTCAGGTTTATGCAGTTATTTATCAAAGACCTCAGAAGCAAAATAAAACAAAGCCAAGACAAAGAGAAAACAATAATCTCAGCAAGTGCAACTAAGCAGTAGTTTCCCCTTACCCTTCAACAGTTAAAGAAAATTTAGGGCTTGTTGGTGTCAATAAGTAGTTATAACAAAGGCATTAGCAATAGTGAGGATAGAGAATGCTGCATGAATGTTCTCAGCATGGTTCATTGACAACTGATCTAAAAATTGAATTATTAAGGAAAAAAATCATTGATTCTAAAACCCAGGCAAGGTAGCCAGCCTATGTTAAAACTTATTTAATTTTTCCAGAGCTGTTTCATTCCCAAGCTCTCAGAGCCACAGCTTTTCCATTGAAAAGCAAAAGACATTTTACGCACAATTTTCCCTCTACTAGAAAGAGGTATATTGTGCCCTTCAGTGAACATAAAATTGATATTATCGTCTCTTAGTTTATATCTCACTACTTAACCTTCAGATTAAAAGTTATTAGATTTGAATGACTAAAAAGACATCATGTCACCTTCCGTTCAATGCTGGGAGATGGCAGAACTTGGGGGAAAAGTCAGAATGATAAAAACCACAAAGTTACTGGGAACATAAAGTTGTTTTTCACAATCTCTGATGAAACAACAGAAGCTCTACAAATGCAGTCATCTTTTCACCATGTTGTAATCTTCAATTATGAGGGTACTACAATACAAAATCAGGCACAATCCAATAGCCTGCATGGAGTTTAATCTATACTTTCAAATGGCTCCTTCAATAGCAACAGCAGTTTAATAATTAGGCTTTATGTCTCTTTGGACAAAATGACTCAACACGGACGCTCCCTTCTAAGTCTAACAAACAATTTTGGTCTAACCCAGTTATGTCAATATGAAACAAAGACTTTATCTTGGATCTAATTTAGCAGTTTTGCTCTACAGAGATAAGTCCACATCATGATCAATGGGACTGTAAAACTCCTGATGTGGTCTGTAACCTCTCCTCACGGAGATATATATTTTCAAAATAACATGAAACTCACCAATTCAAAAAAAAAAAAAAGAGCATTTCTTTCATTTACACTGCAATATATTCAGATTTCTTTCTAGTCAAATTTTCTTTTTGATCTGCCCAATTAAAACAGCCTCTCAACAATACACCAAATCCCCTATTTCTTGTACATTTTCCTTGTCTTTGAACATGAACAAAATCTGAAGAACCCATATATTCCCTCTGGAGTTTGATTCCCTCAATCTAACACTTCACATCTCAACATTTCATGAAACAACCTCTGGCAAAGGGCCCAACTCTGGCACCTTCACACAGACACCACAAACAGCCCAACTGCAGGCACTGATTTGGGCACAGACCAGAATCTAGTCCGAATTTCTTTTTGTCTATCAGGCCTTCTTTTATATATGAACAAAACTGTATTTTTCACTTGCAGATAATTACTGGAATAAAAGCACAAAACAGGATATAACAGGAAAACCCCCTTCTTTCCTTACTTGGTGGACACATGGCAAAAATAGTATTTATCTAAATTCTTCAGAAAGCTTGAAGTGACACTTCATAATTACAGTATAGTACAGCTGAAAGACGAAGTGAAGAAAAGAAACTTCCCCACAATTCTTTACATAAACCTCCTCCTTCTTTCTCCGCATACCAGTTGCGTTTGTATTTCCATTCCAGTTTGTCATAAACACGGCCACCTTGTAACCCTTTTTATCAAGCAATCTATGCACTACCTAAAAGTACACTACACTCCATCAGACAAGCTATAGGTTTACATTATCCAAACATTCCGATTCTGCCTGCTCAGCGCAGCTTGTCAATAAATGCAAGCAATTGCAAAACAGCAGTGTGTGTTTTTTTCCTTAAGAGAACACTGATAGGAGCCTGCCAGTTCTGCAAAATAAACCCTTTGCAATCTCTGCAGCTAATCTGTCAACAAATTACTATTAAAGTCATACCTCCTCAAAGTTCAAAAGCTTTCTGGATTAGACAAAGATACTGAGTTTTATACTCGTGGGGCAGTACTTGAAGTTACGGTATCAAAGTGGATCCGGCTATTGATGTGGAGAGGTTTGTATTTCTGCCACCATGCAACACAGCACTTGGTGTCTTGCTGCTATGCATCAGGATTCAACTTTGTAATCATTCCCTTTGTTCAATTCATGGTCTTGTTTCACTGCTAATAACGTGAAGAACGCTTTAATGAATAGTCCTGAGGATAAAAATAAAATGCAATAAATAATATTTATTTTATAAGCTTTAAAAAAAAAAAAAAAAAGAGCTGTCTAGGACTGAGGCATCAAGCCTTCTATTTGAGGAGATGTCAGAAACCACTGAAGCAACTACAGCTGTGATCATGAACATTAAAAGGCAGTTTGTCCCTATGAGTCTTTATTTATTACTGCTTGGTAGGCAGGAGTCACCCCATCATTACACCCCTTCTGCCCAAGCTTCCCTCGCCCAGCCTGATCTTCCTTCAGCTTGTGGGTCACTCCAACACCCATTCTGCACCTCCCAAATGTTTTTCATGATGCCTCAGAGCCAACAGATGTTGCCAGACTCTGCCTGGTACTCTGTTCCCAGGTTTTCTGTTCTGTCACTTGATGCTGCCTCCGTGGGCACTCTGGGACAGAACTCCTGAGCCCCACTAGCTGACCCCACACCAAATCCCTGCTTCATCTCTTTAGGAAGTACAATGATCCAGGTAACCTTCAAGCCTGTCCCAGACTCTATAAGCAGGTCACCAAACCCCTGCCTATTCCCCACATCCTGACAATCATTGCCATGAGATGCTGACCTCTGGCACCTGTGGAGCCAGCAGCAGTGGCAATGCCACCTCTGCCACCCCCAGCAAGGGCCAAAATACTGAAAAAAGTTCCCTTCTCTTATACTCTGGTTCTGAGGGTGACATGTATATGCATTTCCACTTTTACCCAACTCTTCCACAGACATACCATCCCTGAAGAGTCACTTGTATTGCTTTGCCTTTCTTACTTCACCAACATAAACATCAGTTGGAATTACTTGGCTTTATTATGAATAGCAGAACTCATCCCCACATTTGCTACTCCCAGCTTAACAGTACATTTTATGAGATTGCTAATGCTAAAATAATTGAGCATCACATCACCCTCTGTCTCCTTGCATGACAGAATCACCCTAACACGACATGGGAAGCATAAAACTTGTCCTACAAGTCCTCCCTGTACTCACAGCAAGAGTGATCACACCATACATTCCTCCTGCAAACATATGAACAGCTGTGGTGCTCCATATTTTTCCATGGTAAAATGTTTACAAGTCTGCAAACCCATTAAAACTTCCTAAAAAACCCCTCAAGTATTTCTGTTTTCCTCTCTCATACTAACAAAGCTATTAGTCCTAATAAATTCATAAATGTCACCAAAAATGTGACCCTGAATTCAGCACAGATGCTTTCACAAGCCATTGTACATGCAGGTTTCACTGTTCTGCCACGCTCATCACAGCAAAACACAACTAACCACAGCAGCAAAGCTCAAACTACCCACCACTGATTTTTTTTTTTTTTCAGACAAAACAAGTGCCAGGTGGCAAAATGAAAAGATTTGAATGAAATGCTCTTAAGAAATAGCTGTTTAATTCAGAACTCATTCATTTGTATTGAAGGAGTGTTTTGTAGAACGCATTCTGTTAAGTGACCTGAGAGCATATGTTGTATACGGGGAAACATCTAAACATTATGCTCCATGTTGTATGTGTATCTGTAAATGCTTGCATTAGCTGTCTGAAAACAACGGGGTTTTTCTTCTTTTCAGCATTTAAAAATGTTTTCCAAACACCAAGGTTGATATTTTTATGCTAGCTCTGATTACCCTCTTATTGTTATCAGGACTGGATTTGTTGGTCCTTTTTTTTATTTAATAACTGTTTTAAACTTTGCAATCAACTTGCTTTATAAAAGATAAACTCCATGGAGAAGTTAGTCATCAAAACCAATTAACAGCAGAATTCAAACACAGAACATAAAGGTCTTTGAAGAACTTGGAGAAAAGCAAGATCCCCAGCCACATTCTCTGTACTGGCAGTGGATAAATAAACTCCAAGCTAAAGTCAGAGCTGTGTGAAAGCAATCCTGAGCCTGGCAATCCCATCCCCAGCCCTGAGCACTCAGGTCTGTGCCGGGCACTGTTTGGGGAGGGCTGGGAATGAATGGGTGCCACTCCTTAACTGACCAAACGGGTGGCTGAATGACACCAGCCATTGCATGTGAGGTGAAAACACTATCTGGGACATGCTGAGCTCTTGGGATAGCTACAAGCCTTGGGATGGCTCTGGAGAAGCCCTGGCACAGGGTCAGTTCATGGTGGAAGAGCAGAGGTCTGAGCCATTCTGGTCCACTGTGTGCACGTCTGCATGATCCCCCCTCCCTGTTTCTCTCTGCACAAAGCCTCACTGGAAAATTCCATAGTGCTCCTATGGAAAACACAGCGTAATTAACTCATTTTGATACTAAGCCTTTTTTAAGATGAGACCTTTGTGTTGAACATATTTTACTCCTCTTCTACTGTCCTATATTAATCAAAGCTGTAACCCCTGTTGTCTTTGCACTACGAATCAGAATGTGCCCCTGGCAAAGAATGAGGGAAAAGTCAACAGGAATTAAGTTTCAGTGCAACTGTTTACTCAACTGTGGCCTGCAGTTATTGAAATTTTATCCATGGTTTTGTGTGACTACTGCAGTAATGAATTCAGCATGGCTGTGATTTTCTCACTGATGGTATTCTCACTTCAAGTAAAAACCTGTAGGACGAAATGATTGAAACTACCAAAGTCTGTGCATTTAGTATCATCCATTTTTCTGACTTGTTTAATTATGGCAGCTTTCTGTCTTAGGCTGGCAAATGGGGTGCCCTGCTCCTCCTCAAGCCTTCACTTTGCTTTGTTTTTGAGCACAGGTTTTTTTCTTCTCCACAACAACCTGCTAAAAAGATCACTGTACACTTAGGGGAGTCTTAACCAGCTGCCAATCGCTTATTTAAAAGGTTTTAAGAATCCTTATTGCATTAGAGAAAGTGAGGGTTAGGCGTGAGTGTATTCACCATGGCTCTGCTGCAGCCTTTGTTCCCAAACACATTAATGATACATGCCCAGCACTTTGGTGTAAAATTTCCTCAGAGGGCCTCAGAATTTTATCAGGGAAAAGAAAAAGCCAAACCGTATTATGCGGATAATTTACACTGGTGAATTTGGTCACTTCCCAGAATATACACTAATTAAAATACCAAGGCAAAACACACTACTTGGTTCTGATTCTTTGGAGTTGAGGAACACTGACATGGATGTATTTATTTATTTATTCTGACGTTTTGCGCAGCAGATACCTCTGCAGCCTTCCTCACTAATAGAAAACATTCTGTTGATAGAGGTTGCTAGGTTATATTAAAATTTGTTGCAAAAACAAAACTTAACGTTAGCGTATTTTCCACCCAGTGACATATTTTGGAAACCAGTTATTTGTATACAGCAGTTCACCCAATCGCTGCCACCAGACTCAACACATTCAGGCAACGGAAGCAAGCCCTGATCTTTGGGTGTTTCCAGGGGATGATCACAAAAAGGAGCCCCGGAAGAGAAGTCCAAGGTTTCCCTTTACACTAACGACTGACTGCAATCCCCTACGGGCAAAAACGCGCAGAATGTCACAGGCGAGTCCCAAAAGCATCCTCTGCCTGGCAAGTACAAAGGGCTTGGGAGTGGGGGGGTTAAATGCTTCATGCTTTTCCTGTAGGTAGGAAACTTGTAATGCATCTTACAGTACCTGCTGTTGCTGGAGATGTGCTAAATCTGCAGCCCCAATTTCAACGGAAGGTGTCTCGCCGTTTGATCTCACTTCCCGCAGGCTGCACTCTAGTAAATGGTTGCCACCGCTCGCTCCATTCTGAATGGCTGAACCGTTACTTTTTGTCTCAGTCCCAGATTCTTGCATCATGACTCAAAAACCTGAAATAATTTAGGGGAGGGGAGGGGGAAAAAAAAAAAAAAAAAAGCAGCTGTTAAAACAGTTGCTGTATATAAGGAGACATGCCCTGTTTTAAATCCTGCCAAAACTGTAAACATATGTCATTTTCCTTCATACGATTTATCTTTCATTAATGGTTCATGCTACTAGTTTATGTTTATTTATCCGTTGGTACAGCTATAATTTTAGTAAGTTAGTTCTCTTCTAAATATAGTATTATTTGCTCAACATCTTTTTTCCCTTAGAGAAAAAAAAATATTTTTGAACGAACACACAGAATCCATAATTAAATTTCTCTAGTTACATCTGGATGCTTTCCTTTGAAACGGATGAGTCATTCTTGGCAACATATGATGGACAATATCAAAAATGTGATATATGCTGTGTAGGGGCATGGAGGTGAAGCAGAGCATTCACTATTTTGGTTTTCACTCATACCATGATAGTGCCAAATTAGCACCTTTTATTACTCTGAAGCAATTTAGGCTTAATCTGGGATGTGCTGAACCATCATCACTTCTCATTTCAGGAGAACTGCTACAAATGCTCACAGAATTACTCTTGTTGGCCAAGTTTTTGGCTACGGATTTGGATGCTGTTATGGCATTACAGTGAGGAGCCTCCTGTGTTATTTGGCTGAACATCATCTCAGCAGCCACAGCTCCCTCCAGCCAGCCCTCTCTACTGACTCTTGGTGTCAGCCTGTCCCTGGGTGCTTCACACTCTGAGCTCACCAAGAGTATCAATGGGTCACAGGCCTTCAATGAGGATGAGGATGAGGATGAGGATGAGTACCCACCTCCTCACCCCAGCACCCCTGGGATTTACACATGCTCAGGAGCAAACATCAGCATTGGTGCACAAGACTCCCCACACAAAGCACATATGCCAGTTTTCAGCTGCAAAGCTCTAACTCAGAGATATTATGATGACTTGTTTTAAAAGTATTTCCACCTGCTAAGCCTCAGCTTCCAGGATTTAAATACCATTAACCTGTCTGGCTTCCACCAGCCCATCCCTCCTCCACCCTCACCCAGGGGAGATGGGGTATGGAAAGCCAAGCTGTGTGTCCCAAGCTTGCTGCCAGCCCCACACTAACCACATGGACATGGGAGCCAAATGCCCCAGTGCAGGCTACTTCACCTCTGAAAGAAGATGTTTTATCTTCAAGGAAGAACCCGTTTGAATTCAGTAAACCAAGCACATGGATGGTAGCAGGACAGATTCAAACATTCTGATTGCATTTAAATAAATTTCAGCTGGCCTATGGAAACTTCTTTCAATCTGTTTTGTTAAATCTTCAAATTATGCCAGGGGACAAAAGGGCTTGGAGACTCATTATAAAGCTTCTGTCAACTCCTCTGTAAAAGCTCCAGAGATCTAAACAAACCTACAGCTTTCCCAACACCACTAGGAAATGCTCTTGGATTTTAACATGATCCTGCTCTGATACACACCAAGTATGGTGTGTTTTTCATTTTCAGCACTGTAAGGAAAGCCCATAAGCATGATAAGGTCTAAATAAGTGTTTACATCTATCAGGCAAGGCTGGATTACACACCAGGCAGTGCCTGCATGGCACAGGTTGCTTTGGAAGAAGACACAGGAGTGAGAATCTACAGACAGCTCTCAAGTCACTCAAGGATATACCAGGCAATTTTTATATGCTAAAAAAGGATTTTATATACTGCTAAAAAAGGATTTACCTCTTTTACCCCATGACAAATCAAAAAGCAAAAACTGATGTAATTTTTTTCTGCTTCCACCCAAATTTGGAGTCAGGTCTCAGCTGGAGAAAATGGAGCACTACATTAGTTTACCCCAGAAGCAGATGAAGACAACAATGACCACCAGGAAAAATTGGGTTAGAGGGTTGAACTCATGCCTATGACTGTTTTGGAGCATGACAGTAATTGTGGGTGGCATGTCCCCACATCATAGACTGAAGCTGATGGAGGAAGGACACACTCAAGAATTGGTGGAAGGTGCCTCCAGCAGCCACTGTGGTGGAAAGAGATGCTAAAACCCATGTGCCAGAACAGCAAAGAAATACATCTCATTTTCCAGAACTTCTGATACAACAAATGGGAAGTGAGAACCTGGATAAATAAGCAGTAGGGTCAGAGGAAGCACCAAGCAAAGCTCTGACAGCAGCAATAAGAATGTGCACCACTGAGGAGCAGATCCATCACTGCCTGATCACGATTTGTTGGCTTGCCCTTCTGAGCGAAATATCTCCGGGACACAGAAAATAATTCACAACCAAACTGGTCAAGAAATTATTTATTGTCTCTAGGACTGCAAAATGGTCCTGGAAAGAAAAAACAGTAGAAATTGCAACAATTTTTCTAACCTATAGGACTAAGAAAAAGATGGATTATTTATTGTATTTGGTTAGAAAAAGATCATAGTTCTTGAGAACCTTTTCCATGACAAATTTCATGCTCTGTTTTACCTTTTGAAGAACCCCAGCCAGTTACCAGCTCAACTGCACAGGGACCATGGCCCCTCCACTGGTTGAGACCACCCTACAGATCCCAACAGAACTGGCAGCAGCTACCAAAGAAATGAAGCTGGAAAGAGAGTTTGCTAAGGCACCATGTTTAAACTTTCAAAAAATTATTTTAAAACCATAAGTGAACATCTTTAGGCATTTTTTTTTAACCTCACCAATTTACAAGCAGTCAACTTCTATATACCTTCAACTAGATGCCTGTACAAAACAAAAGCACTTTGTTAAAATACCTCCGATAGAAAACTGGTATTTCAAGGGGAAAAAAAGATAAAACTGTTTATTTCATCACTGAAGTCAAATGTGAGTTGACATGAATAATCACAGTTTGGTTTGATCATTAAGTGTCATGTCATGAAAAATCAACCTGTGAGAGCTTTCTGCAAGAATGATTATTATTTGTCTTTTTGAGCACACCTAAATGAGCTGAGGTGATCGCACACCGAGGATGGCTGAGATAATTGTCTCTTCCCAGCACAGAGAAGATGAACTTACAGGAGCCTATTACTGAAGTTTGTCATTCAAAATTGTGTAAGAAAAATGCAAAGCAAGGTTGACTTTATGCAACATAATTAGGTTCTGTGGGAACTGAACTGAAACTCCAGGTGAAGTATCAGAAACCATGATCCTGGCCTGAATACGACCAACACAGTGCTGGAGAAGCTGCTATGCATAATGATTTATTATAAGAAATAATAATACTCTACAACTACTTCCATGACAGGCAGGAAACCTGGTTCTGACTTAAGAAATTTAATGGCAGAAGAGCCCATGTCTATCTCATGTGTTCTAGAAAGCAGAATGATTCTCTTATCAATTCTGTAAAGAAAAATGCATTTTTAGCGCTTAAAATATGTGAGTTATTACCAGTGTAAGTATTTTTATTTTTTCTATATATAGAAAAATTCTATGACATTTCATGTTATGAGGGATACAGAATGACTCTGAATTATTAAAGGTGACACAAGATCTTTTTCCCCTATGAAGGGACCAAAGGCAGGCTGCAGTACCAACAACAGCTTGTGAAACTTTATCCTGAAATCAAGGAGCACATAATAAAAGAACTGTTCTGACTTAATGTAGGCTTGGTTTAAACATTTCAGAAGAGTGATCAGTTTCTTCAGATTCCCATTTTAACCTGCACAGAACTTTTTCTAGCTTTGATGCACAGTCAAACACAAAGTCAAAGCCCTACAGCTGGGTCCATCTCTTTGGTGAATATGTTCTGTTCAAGGTAATGGAGCAAAATTTCAGCGAAGCAAAATCTAAAGAAGGCACTCTGTCAACAGGAGGACAACAGGTAATCATCTTCCAAATTACCTGGAGAAAAGCAGGGGACAGCAAATTTTTTAAGGACATGATCAAAATTGAGAAAACACAGGTCAGATGTGAACTATGCCTGAATCAAAATAATCTTTCCGATGACTCTAGTGTCAATGTTTTGAGGTAAAAAAAAAAGAACCTAAAGGAATCCTAATTCTGAAAAAGTTCTTTGCTAATGCATAAAAAATGCGTCCATAAAGTCCATAACAGCGCCAAGAGCAGATGCTGCTGATACACATCTCAGCTCCACTGGCCTATTAAGATGAGCAAGGTTAAGCATGGAGATTAGTAGGCAGGAGGTGGGCGCTGAAGTGTGCCACTGCTGCAATTCTGCTACCAGTATAGTTTCTGAAGACTAAGCAGCATTGTTTAATGTCAGCATGAGGGAGGATTTACTGACTGAAGCACCTGTCAGAATAAGGACCCACTCCAGGTCTGAAAGACTAAGGGACTGATATTCAGATGTCTCTAGATGCTTCACCATACACGGAGGCATCTGGTGAGGCATTTTTAAGATTCCTCAATAAGTACCAATCTATATCTTTAAGCATATCATCACCTTAAAAAAAAAAATCCCTGGGGTCTTCTGGACTTAAAATCCCTGTTTAAATAATCTTCCAGACTTAACATGGACTACAGATTCACAATGTAGCCCATGTGTTTCAGAGTTTCTTCAAGGTCCATGATTATATTTCAGATGTTAGTACTTGGAGGTGTTTACAAATACATATGCACATAAAGATCATCAGGCATTTCTATCCCCTGGGACCAGTGCTACAGCAAAAATATTGTCATAATACCACCCTCCTTTTCCACACTTCTGAAAGATTTTAAGCTAACAAAAAGTTCAGTCTTTATTTTAGGGCAGTTAATTAAGGTTGACCAAGTCAGGCAGAAGTAAATTAACTTGGCTGATCAATTATTTATATGAAGCAGAATAAATGCCCTTAAAGAACTTGGCCCGGCCATGAAAGGACATGTAAATTAAACACAACACAGATTTATAAAATGTATTTCTACTTTTATAGGCAGAAGAGTCAATGCTAAAATCAGTTTTAAGTGAGTGATCAAATCACACGATCTAGCCCGAAATTCTCCAGCAGGCATTCTATCCATACGTGCATGGTTTATAAATAAAAGTTCTACCTAGCAGTCACAAGCAGCTCCCCAAAACCAGCTCAGGAATAATTTTAGAGCATTTATCCATGTAATTATTAAAAACAAAACAAAACAAAAAACCCCAAACGCGGTCTGGAAGAATTCCACAACGACGTAACGCCGCAAAGACAGGATTTTACCTCTTGAAAACGAAACGCGCTCCGGAGTGCGACCAGCAAGGGAACACAGAGAGCAGGAGCAAAGCTGCTGCCTCTCCACAGCACAGGGACAAACACCCTGCAGCACCAGCCTGGCACTGCTGGGATCTGAATGAGGACCCAACAGCTTTCCCAGGAGACCCCTGCCCCACTCACAGGTGGTCTCTTTTAGTCCTGGTACCTTTGGAGCAAATGCCCTGCCAGGGAATGCACCTCAGGCTCCACATCCCACCACCAGTAGTGAATTTTTCCAGGAACATGTTTTGATGTCCCCCAGCTGATGCCAGAACACCCATCTCCTCCAGCTGACACCCTGTGCCTAGGCTGGCGAGGCAGCCAGCAGCACCATCCCGCCATCCATGAGTTCAGCGAAAGAAAAAGGATTCACTAGTGGAAATTAAAAGCCTTGTGTAAGGTAAAGCTTGATGTGCCGTGGGGGAAGGCGTACAGATGTTCAGCTGCTCATTTACTAAATTACACCATGTCACAATTAACTGTGAATCAGCCAGCTTCACATGAGCAGCTCAAGGGCTGCCACCATGCTAAGTGCAGAAATAACGCCGGGGAGGGAAGTCCAAACTAGCCAGGTGGACCAGATGACTTCTCTTTGCCTGTGTTTGTGGTTAGCACGACTATTAGAGAGAGCTATCCCAACATATGGCATGATTTAACTAAATCAGATCATGCTGAACTCACCAGCCTTTCTCAACTTACAAACCCCTCCGCTCTCGTCATTGCAGATGGGTGAACACCCGTCATGCTTTTAGAGTTTTCAGTAGCCGTCATTTATCCTGCTGACAGGGTGTATTTTAGGTATAATTATGTACTAACTAACTATAGATCAACTGTCAGTACATTAGGGTACTTTTTGGATAAAACTTCATGCTTACCCCTTCGAAGGCCACTCGCCTACACACTACTGGTGGTTGCTGAATTGTGCAGGAGTAGGAGAAAGGAGAAGGGGATTCAAAGTGCAATTAAGGATCATCTTTAGGAATCAACCAAAATAGTAGCAAACAGAGCAAATCAGGCTTCGCTGTCCTAAAAAGTGATGCTGAGTCACGTCTGACAGCGGGGTTTGGAGGAGGAGAGGCAAACCTGGAGCAAGGCAAGGGAAGGAACGCGCACGGGATGTGTGGAAAGAGGAAACAAAGAGACAGCGACGAGGTGAAATCCTTTGATATTTCCTCAGCTTAAAGAGGTAATTCAATGCATTAAAATGGATCCTTGAAATTTCAAAGGATGAAACTCGCACAACAAAGATTGTCGAGAGTGCTATTTTCTAGGATTAGAACAAAAACGTATTGGGATTTGCTATATGATCTTACATCGCCGAGCAAGACTGTACACTTGCTGTTATGCAAGCACCATCTTCCAATAGAGAATTTTCATAATTATAACAGAAAGGCGTAAATTTTCTAATGCATGGCAGTTCAAAAAGTAATCAAGAGAATGAGCCTGAGGGCTATTTTAATGTATGCAAAGCTAGTGACCCACAGTAAATGGGAGGTAGGCTTCAATGAATGCAAAGTAATGCACACATACTAAAGACCTGGTCTGATGAGGGACGGCTAAAATTAACACCCAATTAATTTCCGAATTGACAAACAAATGAAAGCCATAAATCTACTTTCTCATTAATTTTCTTGTGGTATAATTTAAAGCAGTAATATGAGGGCAAAAACTGAGCATTATCCATCATAAATATCAAAAAAGATAGCACTGTAACACCATAAATTATGCATATTACCTGTTGTTAAAAATGATTAATGTATTATCAACTTTATCGTGCACTGTATATGTCTAGACATATCTAAAATCTGAAATTTCATTTAGTGCTTAGGAAATAAAGGGTCCAGAAGAAATGGGATTACCCTCAGCACATCCTTGGCTCTGCCTCCTGATGCTCTCACCTCGGCTGGACTCATCCCAAGCCTTGGGCCAGTGGAACTTGAGCACATGGCAGAGGTGATGTGCTGGCCACCCCAGGAAGGGAAACAACTCACACAGCTCCTGGAGCATCCCTGTGGGCATGGCCCTGGCACCTGGTTTATACAGGGCGGCTCACCTCCCTGCCCTGCTGACGCTGGGGGAGAGCTACTTAGTGATGCAGAGCCATAGAAAGGAGACAAAAGTAAAAGCAAGGAGCAGGAAAACATGAAGCTATATCTAAATTAGCGAATGAAAAGCCCAGGCTTTCAAAAAGTGGTGAAGTACAACAAACACCATGGCCAACAGAAGAACACAGGTTGCCCAACCTCCTCCTTGTCGGCCACGATGGTCACCAACCTGGCTTTTTGCCAGGTCTTTATGTCCTTTATGTCCTCCTGCCACCCTCAAATCTCCTGAATGGCAGCTCCTGTCTAGAAGCAGACTGCCACAATTTTAAACTTATTTGACTATATGCAATGGCACGACCTCTTTCACTGTTGGGTGTGTGGCCCACACTGCCTGGATCCCTTCTTTCCAGCAGCAGTGCATTATCATCAGGGCCACAGCACCTGAAATCCTCTGGAGGCAGCTCAGGCTGACTGATGCTCTGCAGGAGCTGAAATTTCAGACTGCTGTGGTGAGCAGAAGGGAAAGGGAATCAGGAGCCTAATCCCACTTGTGCCACACTGACTTTTTGTGAAATCATGGTCAAACAAGTTGTCAGAGAACCAGTCAGTGCAGTTACCCCTCAGGAAGTCTCATCTGCTGAGGGTGTTGCTGACCACAATCAGTAAGAACAGAGATGGAGCAAATCCAAGAAGAATGAATTGAAACAGACATTCAGAAGTTTGCCATTTGCTCTATTCAAAAGAGCTGGAGCTGGTCCCCATGAAAAACCAGGGCACTAAAACATACCAAGCTGTGAAGGTCTCACAAAAGGTCTCACTCCCTTCCATGAGGTAACACCCAAAGCATTAAACAGACAATGAACAATCCAACTTCCTCAAATTAGATTTTTGCATTCTCCCTTCATTTCACACATGCACACAGAAGTTACTCCCAGTCTCACCTTGGATAAATACACCCCTTTTGCAAAGCCAGCTCCATCTCAATCTATGCCTCTCAGCTTGACAGCTATTAAATCCATATTCAGCATGAAGCTCATGCCATAGATGCATAAAAGCTCTAGAGCTGGGCCACTTCCAAGTGACTGGCAAATATGATGTAATCATTTACATACCATCATCGACAGAGTGAGGTTCCTTCCTCTCTCTTGGGGAGAGCTGTCTTTCAGCTGTGAGCTTGACAGAAATCATCCTTACCATCACCGGGATCAGTTTATTTGGAAGAAAAGGAATGGCGAGTGGCCAAAAAAAACCCCAAGGCAAACCAGAAGCCATAGTTCACTGCACCAGGCGAATCCATGACTGCTACCACATGGACAGGAGCACTGTGGCACCAGAGTGACTCCTCCAGAAGGAAGGTGAGGTGCAGAGTGCCCTGGGTGCTGTCCCCGTGGTCGGTGTCCCCGGGGAGGTACCCACCTGCTCATCCCAGCCCAGGCATCACAGCACTGTGGGGCTCCCTGCTGCTCCGTGCACAACAGGAACAGAAACTGCAGGGCTGCTCTCACAGCCAGCACTTATTTGTTTGCATGCACGCTGCTCTGAGCTTGCATCACAAACTCTTGCAGTCTGCCTCACAGAAAAACAGGTGACTGTTCAACCAAATAAAAGACCAAAGTTGCATTTAGTAAATACAGTCAGTTTGTGCCAGACAGCAGCAGCACTGCTCCAACAAGATAACATGAAACCTCGTACCAAGTGCTGGCTGTAGATGAATTAGACTCCCACCCTCCATGCACATCTCCATTAAAGCATATCTAAACTCTCTAGCAGCCTCCAGAAGTCAAAAACCACCTCAAAGCCAGGTGCAACTCTAACAATTCTGCACAATGGCATTTTCACTTTGTTCAAGGTAGCAAAGGTTTGATTCATGGCAGTAACACGAGTCAATTAATGACCAGCTTGTCCACTTACACACTTCAGGTACCTCCAGCTCCCCTCCAGCCCTGACACTGCTCCAGCAGCCCAAACAAGCAGTATGTTTGGATCACTGATGCAAACTAGGGAATACAGGGGATATATTTTTAAGTATATTTTTTGCTTTCTTTTCCAAGAGATGAAGAGGACATTTATTTCATTTTATGCTTTCTATGAATGTGTATCCAAGGTATCTTAATAAATGAATTCACATATAAAGAAACAGAAAACTCCTTCACATTTTAACAAATTAATTCAGATATACAGGAATAGGCAACACATTCAGACAAAAAGAGTTAATGTTTCTTTCTCAAGGTCACTCAGAGAGGGTTTACTCCCTTTGTGTGAAAAGCCCTAGCCATTTACTGTTACTGCTAACAGGTCCTGCCTGGCATTTGAAATCCAAGCCCCACTCAGAAACAATAACAAACAGTAATTTTGAAAAACAAAGATGGTGTGAGCAAGTTTTTCTTGCTCATTTTCAAAACAACCCAAAAGCAACAACTACCAGGATGGTTCTCTCTAATTAGGACTCCCAGAAACCAAAGAACAAACAGGCAGCACAGAGAAATTAGCAGATGCAAACGCACTTTTCCAGTTATAAAAAGAAGAAAAGCAGCTCCGTCATCTCACACACAGGAGGAGGAGCAACAAAGCACATTTTTAAATTTGGTATTTTCTCTCCATTCAAACAGCTCTGCTTCTAAAACAGATTTTCCTCAGATCTCCTCAGAAGTAAAGCTGAAAGCTTTGCCTTTTCCAAACCCATCGAGGGCACATGCATCAATTAAAATCCGATATGAGAGAAGAGAGAAACCAAAAAGCCCCCGACCAAATGCTGACATAGAACACAAGGCCGTAGTTTTGGGGTGATTACCTGGTTCATAGCCCTACACCTTTATCCTAGACCTTCTACCTCCTTGTTTGCTCCATGCAGGATTTTCTAGCCATCAGCCGTCTACCGCTGTGCTAGTCGTCTTGCTGGAGTGCTCTCTCCCTTCTGAAAAAAGCAAACAACTGGATAGATATCATTACACTAAGGAAATCTCTTGGAAAAACCAAACAACTTGCTAATCTTTCTAGCCCCTTCACCCAAGTTAAAGATAAGCAAAGCAAACCAAAGTGAGTTTCAGCCACATTCCAGGGACAAGCTCCCCTTTTTCTCCTTTATCAAAATCCCAGCATTTAAAGGTTTTTTTCCAGACCTTGCAGGATAAACTGCTGCTCACACCCGCAAACAAAGCAATATTTGTTTAATAACTGATTGCTGCCATGGGTACAGTAAACAAGGGGCCCAGCATTTGTGTTTATGAACAAACACATCATCTTGCAAGAGCAATTTAACATTAACCAGGTGGAATAATCAACAGATTTCATAGGTGACACTCGGGGCAGGACTAATGTAAACAGAGTAGGGAGGAGAAAGGGGCCACTCTTAGGGAATCAAGGTTGAGGCAAATGCATTACAGAGTAAACAGCTGGGAAGAACTCAAGACAAACAAATAGTCATTCTTCTGACATTTCGAGAAGCAGAAAGGTTGTACGTTACATGCATCAGCTGCTGACCACCATGAAATCAAACCAGTTGGGGACCAGGCCGTCTTGTTTACACAGTGCCATGTTTGCTTATAAACAACAATTTGCTGTTACCAACCTCGCATTACTCATTGCATAAACGAGCACATCAAGTGAAATCCTGTTAACTCTTCTGTGGATTGAGGGTTTTTTCCTCCCCTTCAACAACAACAAACAAAAAAGCCTTTGCAGTCTTGCTGTGCAACCTCGAGACAACAGGCAGCAGGGGAAAATACAGAGCTGTGCATCTGTTCTGATAAAGGGGAAAGAAAGGAGCTGAAAACACTTGAAAGTGTTTCACAAAACAAGATTTACCGGCCAAACCACTGATGTGAAAGATCCATTTGCATTAGAAAAAAAAAAAAACAAAAACAATTGAAAACCCAGAAAAACAACTGCAAAAGGTGGGGTACAAAATTTTCATTTCACTCCTAGAACAAACAAGCAAAACAACAGCTTTCGACACAGCCCAACCAGCCCAGCATGACCATGGACACGAGTCATTCACACACACACCCATGGCCATGCCAGGGGTGTGCAGCAGCAATGAAGCCATGGTTCAGCTCTCTTCTCCCTCCTTTCTCTTTCCCACCGTCAGCCCCCTTGATCACCATTCTCTGATCTTTGTAGATCTCCCTAGCTCCTCTTTTTTAACCCAGAAGCCCCCTGGATGTCTTTCAGCAACCAAAACCTCAACTGCCCCCAACTGCTCCCCACCCAACATCCCTCTCTTGGCCCCGAGGCTCTGGGACTTCAGTCCTCAAGGTGCTCAGGACACCCAAATCCCCTGGGTCTGCCACCTTCCAGAAAGCCTTTTCTTCCCCATCTCTCATCCCTGTAATACTCATGAAATTTCCTATGGCAGAGTTCCTCCAGGGAGGTTTCTCTAAATTGTCTATCCTGAACACGGATTTCGGGAAAGATCTGAAGTACAGGGAGAGAAGATGGATGGTCCCAATGGTAGAGGTTAATCCAGGGCTCCGGGTTACATTCCTGCCCTGACACAATCCCTGCATGGGACCTCCATGGGTCTCTTCACCCTCTCCTATGTACAAGAAGCCCTTTAGGATGTTGCACCAGTCAGGTGGGGTTAGTGGATGTAGTTGTGGGCTATACCATGGGTCCTTTTTCCTCCCAGCTGCACCACTGTCCCTCCCTGGTTCACCCCTACCTTCTGATGAGCACCAGCATCACCGCCAAGCACTGAGGAAAATCATCCCAGTCTCAAATCTATGAAGCATCCAAGGTCACAGCTGGCCCTGGCACTAATCTCCCCTCCCTTGCCATTTCATGTGCAAACAGCATGATGGCCAGAAGCCTCCCCCCTCATCATTTTTTTACAAGTTTTAGAATATTTGTTACTTTTTTTCACAGCACAATCCTGGACATCCACAGCTGGCCAAGAACCTTGGTTTTCTTTTTCAGAAAATGTTTAGCCTTTTGTTGTAGTAAAAAAAAGAAAAAAAAAAAGAAAAAAAAGGTTCAAAACCATGAAATCAGTACAACCTACTAATAAGACAGGTATTTAAATAAAACCCAAATGCAGTATTGTTCAGGCAACTGCCTATTTTTTAATACATCAGGTTGACAGCATAATAGCAGGCAGGATGAAAGGTGCGACTCGAGGACGGGGTTGGCGTCCGCACACCAGGAAAACAGAAGTGCTGCCCCATTTCCTGTGCTGCAGCAGAGTATTTCTGATGTCTGGGGCTGCCGGGGACTTAACTCTGAATTAATGATTACACACAATACCCTCCTTTCTCCCCTCCCTGCAGGACAGCGAGGGCCAGCCTCTCCGAATGACTGTGGGCAGGCAGGCACGGGTCACGGGGGATTTAGATATTTCACAGCAGCTTCAAAAATTTAGACACTGCAACCTGAAGGCTTCTGAAAACATCAAGCTTCACATAAAAGTCCTGATATTTCCCTACTTGAGACAACTGCTCTCACCTCAGCCGCGCTGCCTGCTCCACGCTCCTTTTCCAGCACGTAAAATCACAGTTTATTCAGTACAAAGTAACTACACTATGATAAAAACTATAAGCATATCATTCAAATGCTTTATTGGTCAAATAGATGGATGCTTTTATTAGTCCAACCTTTTTTGTAATGGAGTGCCACTGATGACCCAGTGTTAGCCTCATTCCCTGCTATTAATCACACTTCTAAGAGCTCATTTTGCTTTAAAATCTTAAGAAATTGCTATAATTTAAAGACATGGTGTCTACATAATGGGAAATGCTTCACAGATTGTATCATTCCATATAACACAGAATTTTTATGGCAATGCTGACCACGATACCAAGGTATTACAAAACTCAAATATAATATTTTTTATATAGAAAATCTAAATGTAAACTTCCTTTTGCATTTGTGGTTTGCCACATCCATAATGTTTTAATCACAGCCTTTTGGGAGTTGCAGTTTTCAACTGCATGTGGCTTACATAGATTAACACTACAAAAACACTCCCTGAACAAATATAAACAGAACAAAACAAAATTAAATGAAAATTAAATAAAATACAAGGATGGACCATGAGAGAAAGACTGTTCAAGCTAAACTTTTACAATTTTCACACAAAGCATTTTATCCTTTTGTCGACTATATTATCTCCTTCCTTTTTTGCACAGGGAAAACATACGATGTTTACTGTGAGAAACTTTTACAACAAAGTGGAAGCATCTTACGAATTTACCCACACAGAGAATTAAATTAATATAATGATGGTCCTAACCCATATTATTAAAATGTACTTTGCAAAATGTTTTGACAATGTTGACTGCTGCAGGAGGGAAAACACATTTAAGACAATTTCAGCCAAATGCACAAGCAGAAGCCTTTCATTTTTCAAATGCAAAGTAAAAAGCATCTTTAAACATCTTCTCATGAAAGAAAATGCAGTGCAATTATGTTATATGGCACACACAAAAGCATGTTCTTTTCCTCAGTTCTCTAACAAGATATTAGTACCTCCTGGCCTTAGGAATATTATGTGTAAATCACATCATATTCATAGTGTCTGAATTAATTATAATAGGAGCTGGAGAGAAATGTTAACTTTCCAGGTTGTTGCTAAGGATTAGCCCTTGTTTACAATTCTGTATTTATAGAACAAGAAAAATTTGTCAAATGAAGGGCAAAGAGGAAAGCAAGAACACAAATTTAGCTTTGATTTCAAAACAAATCAGATCTTGCAACCATTCCCTGAGAAGAAAACCACAGTTTTTAATGTGGAGATGCAAATGAGTCTCAGAATATAAAAATGTTTTATAATTCTGTGCATTCAACACTACTAGATGTTATTTAAAGAATTTATGTTAGCATTTCTCATCCTCGCACAGCAAGTCCAAGATGCTGCAAACAGCATCTATTTAAAATGGATCGTGTTGCTGTGGGGCCCGGGGCAGCTCAGGAGGCTGATGCAGAGGGGAGCAGGGCATTTGGCCCCCTGGCACCAGACTGGGATTCATGGACTGCTCCAAAGGGGTTAACAAGGCAGTGGGCAGGAGGAACAAGCAGAACCCTGGCTACAAGGAGATGTGCAGATCCATCCCGAGGGAAAGTCATGACTCTCAAAACCACTGCAAAGGACATGATGGTCTTCCCAAATGCAGAGAATCTGTGAGGTGAACAAACACTTCAAGAGGAAAGGCACTCAGGAACCCAAGAAAGGTCCTTCATGCTAAACATGGTATTTCTGCTGAGCCCTGCGAGGCTGGATGGCTGAAGGCTCAAAGTCTGTGGGATGGGGTCCCAGTGAGCAGGGAGCCAAAGCTCTGCAGGGACTTGCAGGTCTCAGGCACCTTGGCAGAACTGGCCAGGGAAGTTTGTACTGCTCCCTATTCTGAGCATAAAGAAAGCACTTCGGCCTCCAGCACTTTCATTTCTTTGCACAAACAAAGGCACACCCACTACAATTAAATTGCAAAACCCTTTTCATTAGGACTCCTTGTTTTCACACACTTCCAGGCTTCCGAGACCTGCAGTCCCTCTCATGCTCCCATCAGTGTGCGCCTTGTGTGTGGAAAACTAAGCAAGGGCTCTTTAGCGGTTTCAGTCTATGGAGAAATAAATGGAAAAATGTTTTTTCCCCTTAAAAAAAGCCCTGTAACCACCAACTTCTGAGCAGAGTGACTTGCAAAAACACTGGGCATCCACAACGGAGAGCATCTAACCCCCCACAAGAATCAGGCCCATAACACAATATAAAAAAATGCACTTAGCTAAGCTTTTGTGGAAACACAGATGGACTCTCTGCCTTGCCCTGTCCAAGGGCTGTGGTTCTCAGATTACAGCAAGGACAGCACAATGCATCAGGGAAACCAAATGTGTCTGTGCACACTGGTGTGTAAGCTAACACACAAACACACACACGCATTATCCAAGCACCCAGCACGCCAGTTCACATCAGCCAGAATAGAGTAAGCAGGACAGAAGAGGTGCCTTCATCCCCAGCTTTTTCTTGATGTTTTCTTTCCCAGGAATAGCTCCAGTCTCGGTCCAGGGCAAGGATTCCACCTATCACATTTCTGTGCAGGAGATGTGTACATGCAGCACATGTTCCTCAACAGCCACACACATGGATCCCAAGCACCCAAAAATACAGTTGGTCCTCTCCACACTGGCCCAATGGAGAAGCGGGAAAAGAAGCATGATTTTTTTTCACCTCAAAATTTCATCCTGTGCCTGAGAAAACTCCCTAAAAAAGCTCTGTCGAAACCAATTTGTTTCTAACTCCCCCAAGAAAGCGCATATGCCTACTTTTGAGTCAGGATGCAAGAAACCAAGTTCTTAATCCCCCTTCTGCATTCACCCATGGCAAAGGAGCTGTGCCCACCTCCAATCCACCATCAGCCATGGCTGGGAGAGGGAGAGGCAGCAGCACAGAGGATTTGCAGGACACCACATGAGCCTCTCCAGCTTGCCTTGGCCAGTAACACTGAACAATCCTGAGCACTCCTGTGGCCGCCCATACCTTTCTTATGCACGATGCCCATGCAACAGAAAGCCTCCCAACAGACAGCACTGTGGCCCCATGACCTGTCCAGAACCAGCTGTTCAACCCTGGACTGGGAAGGTCCTTCACAATCTCTGCCAAGCTCCATGCTCCAGGAAATGGCCTTTCTGGTGCTGAACCCCTGGCAGCATGTGGAGGCCGTCTGCAACCAGAAATGAGTGTTTAATGTTCAAATTCTGCACTGAAGACACTGTCTGAACATCTCCAGCCGCATGCAGGTGCATGGTCCCACAGATGTGCTGGCTCCTGAACACTGTAGAGCTAAGGCATGTGGCTTCCTGCTCCAAGGGCTTGTGAAAGAGGAGGATACACTCTATTTACAGCCTATTCCAGACAAGACTATTCAATGTCAGGATGTACCATAAGAGGGTAATTTGCACCCTAAACGGGATTGTACGATACCGCAGTCACAGACCGTATGATCTCTTCCTTTGGATTAAAACTGTTTGCACAAGTCAAAGCAGAACAAGGAGAGTAACAAAACATACAGTGTATTTTGTTCCCCACTGCAGCCACATATTTCAACTGCCTCAGCCGAATTCTTAGAGTAAACACAGCTTTAAAAGAAAATAACTTGAATAAAGAGCTTCTGGAAAGTTCTGACTGATTATGCATGCAAGAATTCTGCTACTGCTTCCTCCCATCATCTGAAAAATAAACCAAACACCCAACTTCCACAACTATCTACAAAAGTGCTATTTTTCTGAAGCATGTTACAATACTATCTGAGGTCTGCAAGTTATAATGAATGCATCTTGTTTTGCAAAATACACAGAGGAGCTCAATTAAATGAACAACTGTAAAGGAAACAGAGCTGATAAAGGAATTAATGCTCTGTGTGCCAGATCATAACATAACATCTAGCATAACAAAGCCTTGTCAAACATGCAACCACTGAAGACTTTAAAAAATGAAATAACAAAGTTAAACTCCAAAATATTTCAGCACACAAAATCAGGATGTGCAAAAGCTATTTTCAATAATTGGGAGGGGAGCATGGGCAGCAACAAACGGATCTCTTCCAGCCGTTACTTCAAGACTTACTAAATACGTAAAAAGACGGATTGTTTTGTAAACGACCACCTGCTCCGCTGGCGATCCGCTCCTTTCTCATTGCCCAACCTGCGTTTTTCCAAAGACCACGCTAACCCAATTTCCCATCCGCCAAGGCATGGCTTGAAATTACTTCTCAAGTCTGAGTCTGCAGCTCGGTCTCCTTTTTCTCCTTCCCTTCCTGCTTGCCTGTGCCGCTCGGGCTGCCCACACGCTGGAAGGGAGCCGCCAGCCCCGGTGCCTGCTCCGGCTGTCGGCACACACGACACCGGTGGGAGCACAGATTAGAGCTCAGCCGGAAGGGAGACAGTCAGGCTTCTGCAAAACCTCGCACGTCGGCTTTTCTCCTTTCGCAGTTGGCGTGTGAACTTGTAACTCGGAAATTGCAAGTTCCCACCAATTTTTTTGGCAACCCGAACGTAATTTTTAGGAAAACATAGTATGCGGCTTCTGGCACGCGGAACTGCGCGCGAAGACTTTTCAGACAAAATATGCAAAGGTGATGGTCTCACAAGACTTTAAGGGCTTGCTGGATGGAACACGGTTTGGAAGACAAGAGTACAAAATTCCGACTCCCACAAGCAGTAATAGGAATCTGTGTTCAAGCAGCTCCACAGACACTTACTCACAAAACAGGCATAATATCTGCATATGGAACAGCCTCAGCAATGTGATGTACCCACGGTTCTGCACCATACAGCAAACTGGGCACCTAGAGACACCTAAAACAGTCCTTCTCCTACACTTTTGACTTAAAAGGCAAGATTACAGGCACTTTCTGGCAGCCTTGAACATCAGGATACTCGGGGGAGAGGAGGGAGTAAAATACTTTAAATTACAGAGATGCTAATCTCCCACTATTGATGCGTCCAGCTATTCGTCAAGTTGCTTCAGCAAAACATCTGGCTTGAGCCACAAGCCTTGTGAGCAGCAGGAGAAGTCCTTGTTGGGGCTGCAGCCTCTTCATGTCAACACAACAAACACCACTACTTCCGCCCCTCCCCTGGTCATGGACGGCATGAGGGTTGCATGCACCTATTTGTATGACCTGGCCACCAGCAAAGGCTACTGCCATCCCTTCCTCCTCTTAACAGACATGGATTTAGCAGAGGATTTATTTCTTCTCCTCTTACTGTAAGACCTTTGGTAAAGGTATGAACCTAGAGGAGCTTCTTCAGTCACTCCCAGGAGTGCTGACCTACACAGAGTTTACAACAACGAAGATCCCGTGGGTGGTAGCTGCAATTACCACCATGGAGGGAGGGATACAAGGGAAACAGTATGGACAGTGTCAGAGTCCCATGCACCACAGCCA